>NC_057807.1:609395984-609546304 GCF_018294505.1 Triticum aestivum | reverse complement strand
GCTATTATAAGAATGATCATGATGCCCTCATGTTCGTATTTGATTTTTGTCGACACCTCTATCTCTAAACACGTGGACATATTTTTTGATATCGGCTTCCGCTTGAGGACAAGCAAGGTCTAAGCTTGGGGGAGTTGATACGTCCATTTTGCATCATGCTTTTATATCGATATTTATTGCATTATGAGCTGTTATTACACGTTATGTCACAATACTTATGGTTATTCTCTCTTATTTTACAAGGTTTATCATGAAGAGGGAGAATGCCGGCAGGTAGGATTCTGGGCTGGAAAAGGAGCAAATATTGGAAACCTATTCTGCACAGCTCCAAAAGTCCTGAAACACCACGAAGTCATTTTTGGGATTAATAAGAATTATTGAGCGAAAGAAGTACCAGAGGGGACCCACACCCTGGCCACGAGGGTGGGGGCGCGCCCACCCCTACTGGGCGCGCCCCCTACCTCGTGTGCCCCCTCGTGGCCATCATCTTCTGCTATATGAAGTCTCTTACCCTGGAAAAAATCATAAGTAAGCTTACGGGATGAAACTTGCCGCCACGAGGCGGAACCTTGGCGGAACCAATCTAGGGCTCCGGCGGAGCTGTTCTACCGGGGAAACTTCCCTCCGAGAGGGGGAAATCATCACCATAATCATCACCAACGATCCTCTCATCGGGAGGGGGTCAATCTCCATCAACATCTTCACCAGCACCATCTCCTCTCAAGCCCTAGTTCATCTCTTGTATCCATTCTTGTATCAAAACCACAAATTGGTACCTGTGGGTTGCTAGTAGTGTTGATTACTCCTTGTAGTTGATGCTAATTGGTTTATTTGGTGGAAGATCATATGTTCAGATCCTTAATGCATATTAATACTCCTCTGATCATGAACATGAATATGCTTTGTGAGTAGTTACGTTTGTTCCTGAGGACATGGGTGAAGTCTTGCTATTAGTAGTCATGTGAATTTGGTATTTGTTTGATATTTTGATGAGATGTATGTTGTCTCTCCTCTAGTGGTGTTATGTGAACGTCGACTACATGACACTTCACCATTATTTGGGCCTAGAGGAAGGCATTGGGAAGTAATAAGTAAATGATGGGTTGCTAGAGTGACAGAAGCTTAAACCCTAGTTTATGCGTTGCTTCGTAAGGGGCTGATTTGGATCCACTTGTTTCATGCTATGGTTAGGTTTACCTTAATACTTATTTTGTAGTTGTGGATGCTTGCAATAGGGGTTAATCATAAGTGGGATGCCTTTCCAAGAAAGGGTAGCACCCAAGCACCGGTCCACCCACATATAAAATTATCAAAGTAACGAACGCGAATCATATGAGCGTGATGAAAACTAGCTTGACGATAATTCCCATGTGTCCTCGGGAGCGCTTTTCTTACTATAAGAAATTGTCCAGGCTTGTCCTTTGCTATAAAAAGGATTGGGCCACCTTGCTGTACTTTATTTACTTTCATTGCTTGTTGCCCATTACAAATTATCTTATCACAAAACTATCTGTTACCTACAATTTCAGTGCTTGGAGAGAATACCTTACTGAAAACCGCTTGTCATTTCCTTCTGCTCCTCGTTGGGTTCGACACTCTTACTTATCGAAAGGACTACGATAGATCCCCTATACTTGTGGGTCATCAGGAGGATGGGCGAGTCAGCCCTGGCGAACAGGCCACGAACAAAGACTCAGAGGATAGCAACTACCTTCCGCTCTCCGAGGACGAGGTTAGCCTCGGTAACGAAGATTTCATCATGCTTGGAGAGCCCGCCGAACAAAAAGAAATACATCAGCTCGGGGATATACAATTTCATCATGCTTTAAGCGTCAGCTAATTGCCACTTCAAGAAGCCTGAAAAAGAAGCAGCAGCAGCTTCAAGATGATCAAGATCTCCTCAATGAAAGATGGACTGATGTCCTGGCAGCCGAGGAATATGGCCTCGAGCGCCCAACCAAAAGCTACCCGAAGCGCAAACTATTATCGCAGTTCGATGACGAGGCGCTGGAGCCCATCCTACCAAGGGACAATATGGATGACCGACCACCACATGGCTGGGACAAAGCGGCACCTCAAGCTGAATAGCAGCCCGCACTACCTCGCCGAACAAAAAGAAATACAGCAGCTCGGGGATATACACATGACCTACGACACGATTTGGAAAAGAGAGCAGGTCAGACAAGATGAATCTATGGATCACAGGGGCGTGCCTCGACGCGCGATGACGACCATCTGGCTGAACATGACAAACATAAGCACGTCCGGTCTGAAAACTACAGACGAGCTCCATCCGAGTTGCGTCACGACTTGGCCCGATATAGAGGTGCCGCACACCCCCTTTGCTTCACTGACGAAGTAATGGGACATGATTTCCAAAAAGGTTTTAAACCCGTAAACATCAAATCATATGATGGCACAACAGACCCAGCGGTGTGGATTGAGGATTTTCTTCTCCACATTCATATGGCCCGCGGCGATGATCTTCACGCCATCAAATACCTCCCGCTCAAACTCAAGGGACCAGCTAGATACTGGTTAAACAGTCTGCCCGAAAACTCCATTGGCAGCTAGGAGGAATTGGAGGGCGCCTTCCTCGACAACTTCCAAGGCACATATGACCGACCTCCGGATGCCGATGACCTAAGTCATATAATCCAACAGCCCGGAGAATCAACCAGGAAATTCTGGACTTGGTTCCTAACTAAAAAGAACTAGATCGTCGACTGTCCGGATGCCGAAGCCCTAGCGGCCTTTAAGCACAGCATCCGTGATGAATGGTTGGCCAGACACCTCGGCCAGGAAAAACCGAAGTCCATGTCAGCCCTTACGGTACTCATGACCCGCTTCTGTGCGGGCGAAGACAGTTGGCTAGCCCGTAGCAGCAATAATACAAGCGAACCTGGCACTTCTGAAGCCAGAAACAGCAACGGCAAGCCCCGATGCAATAGACATAAGCATCGAAACAACGGTGATAGTACCGAAGACATGGTGGTTAACGCCGGATTCAGCGGCTCTAAGTCCGGTCAGCGAAAGAAGCCATTTAAAGGAACAATCCGGGCCCGTCCAGTCTGGACCGCATATTCGATCGAGCATGCTAAATCCATGGCACTCCTGATAAACCGGCCAATCATAACAACAGGGAATGTTGGGTTTTCAAACAGGCTGACAAGTTAAATGCCGATAATAAGGAGAAAGGGTCGCAAAGCTATGACAATGACGAGGAACCCCAACCACTGAACATAGGGGGACAGAAGAAATCCCCCCCCCCTGAGGGAGTCCTGGATAAGGGGGTATCCGGACAGTTGGACTATATGCTTTGGCCGGACTATTGGACTATGAAGATACAAGATAGAAGACTTCGTCCCGTGTCCGGATGGGACTCTCCTTGGCGTGGAAGGAAAGCTTGGCGATTCGGATGTAGATCTCCTTCTCTGTAAACCGACTCTGTCTAACCCTAGCCCCCTCCGGTGTATATATAAAACGGAGGGTTTAGTCCATAGGACTCAAGATCAACATCAATCATACAATAGGCTAGCTTCTAGGGGTTATCCTCTCTGATCTCGTGGTAGATCAACTCTTGTAATACTCATATCATCAAGATCAATCAAGCAGGAAGTAAGGTATTACCTCCATCGAAAGGGCCCGAACCTAGGTAAACATCGTGTCCCCAGTCTCCTGTTACCATTAGCCTAAGACGCACAGTTCGGGACCCCCTACCCGAGATCCGCCGGTTTTGACACCGACATTGGTGCTTTCATTGAGAGTTCCTCTGTGTCGTCGCTGCAAGGCTAGATGGCTTCTCCAACCTTCAACCATGCTGTCCTGGGCGAGAATTTTCTCCCCGGACAGATCTTCGTGTTCGGCGGCTTCACACTGCGGGCCAACTCGCTTGGCCATCTGGAGCAGATCGATAGCTGCGCCCCCGGCGATCAGGCCAGGTTCGGAAACCTAAACCACACCGCCAATATCTGTGCAGACTTGATCTTCGATGGATTCAGGCCCGTGTCAGGAGCACCGAACAATCACGACGTGCACGATCTAGATCGGCAGTCGGATAGTATTCGGAACATCGCTCCTGCTACCGCTCCAGACTTCGTTCCAGAGCGGGTCGTGCCTTCCAAGGACGGGTGGATGGACCCCGCCCTGAAGGCCGCATACTCCCCGGCATTGGAGCCGAACACAGACTCCTCCCCTAAAAGGATCTGTGTCTCCGGACCCCCGGACTCATCTTTGGCAGTGTGTTCCGGACCGTGCGCACTCTTGCCCATTGAGCCTAATAGGGCTCCAGTCATGGAGTTCGCCGCCGCGGATATCTTCTAGCACTCACCCTTCAGAGATATGCTGGATTCATTAAAGTCTCTCTCTTTGTCAAGAGACCCCTGGCTGAACTATGCCCGGCCCGTGTGGGATACGGAGGAAGAGGAAAATCGCGACCGACCCACCACCCATTTTATAGCCACTGTCGACGACCTAACAGACATGCTTGACATCTCCCCCAATAACATCAACGGTATGGACGTTGGTGCAGGGGAAGATCCGGAACCACCGCCCACACGGCACTAGACTACCACTCCATCATACGACGTCTACATGGTGGACACACCCAAAGAAGACAATAGTGACAAAAAGGACACATCGGCGGCGTAAGTGCCACCCTAGGTCTATTCAGAGCAAAGATAGCGATAACAATCCAAAACAGGATGCCACTCCGGTTGATTCCGAAGGCAACAACGACCATGGGGATCCAGCGATGGAGCAGGATAAACCAGGTCAGGCCGAACACAGCCCGGAGTAGACGCCCGATTTAGAGGGCCGAATTCATCACGCTATCTCCAAAGAAGCTAACAGTCCAGTTGACGATGCGTTCATCATCCCGGAAGAACATTCCAAGCAAGACAAACTCTGTAGAAAACTCCTTGCAATAGCACAGAGCCTGAAGAAACAGAGGCAAAGACTCAAGGCCGCGCAGGATACGCGCAACCGACAATGGAATAAGGTGCTGGACACCGAAGGAAAACATGGCGATAATCGCCACACAAAGAGCTACCCAAAGCGGAAACTGCTATCCGAATTCGACAATGAAGCCGCAGCACCCGTTCGGCCTAAAAATAATACAGCTACTCAGCCGGACCAACCACCTCATGGCCATGATTGAGCATCCACTGATACTGCACGCGATTTACGAGAGCTCCTGGACAAAAAGGCCAGTGTGTCTAGGTCCATCTATGGGTCCAGAGGACAGGCTCCGACGCGGGATTATGGCCGCCACAACGATCATGCCGATCGAATACCAGTCCGGAAACTACAACTGGCAGCAGGCCGCGACACGGCCAGATACAGAGGGGCTGCACACCCCCTGTGCTTCACGGATGAGGTGTTGGATCACGAATTTCCACAAGGATTCAAACCTGTGAATATAGAGTCATACGACGGAACGATGGACCCCGGGGTATGGATTGAAGATTTTATCCTTCACATACACATGGCTCGTGGGGACGACCTCCACGCCATTAAATACCTCCCCCTCAAGTTAAAAGGACCAGCTCGTCATTGGCTGAAAAGCCTCCCCGAAAACTCAATTGGAAGTTGGGAGGAACTTGAGGATGCTTTCAGGGCCAACTTTCAAGGGACCTATGTCCGGCCTCCATATGCAGACGATTTAAGTCACATAATACATCAGCCTGGAGAGTCAGCCGCGAACTTTGGAACAGATTCCTCACTAAGAAAAATCAAATTGTCGACTGTGCGGACACCGAAGCCCTAGCGGCCTTCAAACACAACATCAGAGACGAGTGGCTTGCCAGACACCTCGGCCAAGAAAAGCCGAGAACGATGGCAGCCTTAACAAGCCTCATGACCCGATTTTGTGCGGGCAAGGACAGCTGGTTGGCCCGTAAAGGCACCAGCGACCCAGGAAGATCTGAAATTCGAGATGGAAATGGGAAGTCACGGCACACCAAGAGCAAACGTCAGAATAATGACAGTCCGGACAACACAACAGTCAACACCGGATTCAGGGGCTCTCGATCCAGTCAAGGAAAAAAGCCATTTAAGGGCAGTAAAGAGGAACCATCTGGCCTGAACAAAGTCTTGGACAGATTGTGCCAAATCCATGGCACTTCCGACAAACCTGCAAATCACACCCACAGAGAATGTTGGGTCTTCAAGCAGTCCGGCAAGTTAAACGCCAAACATAAGGGAAGGGAAACACCAAGGGAAGACGAGGATGAGCCTCGCCAGCCGAACAATAGGGGCCAGAAACAATTCCCACCGGAAGTCAAAACGGTAAACATGGTACACGCAACTCACGTAGAGTTCGTAGCCCCCCAATCTAATCCCTGGGCAAATTGCCCGATCACTTTTGATCATAGGGACTATCCGGCCATTATCCGGCACGGAGGATCGGCTGCCTTGGTGCTCGACCCAATAATCAATGGATACCATCTCACTCGTGTCCTAATGGACGGCGGCAGTAGTCTTAATTTAATATATCAAGACACCATCCACAGGATGGGGATAGACCCATCCAGAATAAATCAAAACAACACCACCTTAAATGGAGTAATTCCAGGCGTCGTGGCCCATTGTTGGGGATCCCTCGTGTTAGAAGTAACATTCGATTCTCCCGACAACTTCAGACGCGAGAACTTACTCTTCAACATCGCTCCCTTCAGCAGCGATTATCATGCATTACTTGGAAGACTAGCCTTTGCTTGCTTTAATGCAATACCGAACTACGCCTACCTTAAACTCAAGATGCCCGGTCCACGAGGCGTCATAACGGTTAGCAGTAACACAGAACAGTATGCGGCAGTTCTCACTGCCGGACTCTAGGCGGCCTCTCCCACCGGAACGCATGATCAGTCGTCAAGACCACGGACAGGGTTAGACGAGTCCAATACACCATTTTTACAATGGCTCGGATATACCTAAGTTAGGGGCCGTACATGTGTCCCTATAAATAATACGAGGGGCTGCAAACATGTAACACAAGCTCACAATTCGGCTCGCCTCGCTGGATTTCGAACATCCCTCGAGCATAACTAACTTTTCGCACGTTTTATTTTTCGTTCTTACAGACACTACCAGTGCGACACCCTTCCAGGATACGGCACAACGGAGACACAGGAGCAGACGTGCAACAGGGCCCCGCCCACAGGTTTCTCTTTAGATTAAGCCCCTGCGTAAACCTTCTTTACTGTCTCTTGTTGCTTAACGTCCCATGGGTATTTCACACACCTATTCGGGACACTGGCGTTTTAGGCTTCTTTGCCACAATAGATCAATGCGCGTACCTGGAATCACAGGGTCAAGGGCACTGTTTAGCCCAATATATTTTGTAAAGTCCGAATACCTTCGGGAGTGTTCGGCGTCACGAGTTTGGCCTTATATGCATCAGCTCCGAATAATGTCTTTGGTCAAATGTTGGGTTAGCCCGGATCCTGGGTTTGCTGCCTTACGTTCCGTTCTATCGGCTAAGGCGGCCAAAGGAGAACTACTGCGATTGTGCCCTGGTTATTCCGGATGAGCACCTCAGTAGAGAAAGCCGAAAATTGACTGTCATGATATAGCGAGAGACTGGTCAACCACTCGAGGACTCGTCGGAATCTATAGGATTCCTCTGCATTAACGAAGCACCGGTCTACCGGTCAAGTACGCACACCGTATACGGACGCACGCGGAAGTACCAGGGGCTATATAGTAGCCCCACCTCTCAACTCCTATGGCTAAGCAAAAGTGTTACAGCTATATAGTCCGGTTGCCTTTTTTGACGTGCGATCACCTCCTTAATGGACCAAGACGTTGGATCAAGTGTGTTCACACATATTTTCTCGAACACCCCCGCATTATGCGCGTGGGGGCCGAAGCCAACGACTGCTAACTTTCACGATTATATGCATATATAAACAGCCGCACAGGAGACACTATAATACTTTCAGGCAAAATCATACAAAAAAAGCAGCCTCCATAATTAAACACATAATTGTTTACAATTTCATCACTCAAACATGACATTCTTGGAGCACTGGGCCTCTATTCTACGAGCACCTTCTATAACCTGCTCAAAATAGTGCTCGGCTGGGTCTTGGCTTCCGGCCGGACCCCGGGTTGCAATGCGGGTGGCCTCCATATCCGCCCAGTAAGTTTTCACGCGGGCAACAGCCATCCGTGCACCCTCTATGCACGCCGATCTCTTCATGGCATCAATCTGTGCCCTGGCGCCAAATAATCGATGCACCAGACAAAAGTAACTGTCTGACTTCGGCTCCTTCTGCCACAAATGGTCTATTACAGACGTCATTGCAAGGGCGTACAGCCTATGGAGCTCGGCTATGGCGGCCATCTTCTCACTCAAGGGCAAGGAGCGCACTGGAGCATCAAATTGCGACCAGAACAACCTCTCCATTTTATTATCCTCATGATCCTTGAATAACTTGGTCGCATCAGCCGCACTCTTCGCCAAGTCCGCATACTCATCTGCGGCGCTCCGTAGGTTATCCAACGGAGCATACTTTGGATCCAAAAACTTCATCCGCAACACATAAGGTCTTCCGGCCACGATTTCTCCGGCTTGTCGAAATTCCTCCTGTGCGTCTCTAACCTGAGAACGCATCTCTTTAGCCGAATCCATCGCCTTCTTCTGGTCGGCCGCCTTTGTTTGATTCTCCTTTTCGAGAAGCTCATACCGGCCGGCTGCGTCCCTCAGCTCCACAGCCACCTCAGCTATCTTCTCCTTGCTTCGGAGACGAGTGGCCTGTTCGGCCTTCAATTCTTTGGCTGCCTTTAGAGCAGCCACATTACTAATCCAGGCTTGCTCCTTGGCTAGAGCAAGCTCTGCCCTCAGGGACTCAACGGCAGCAGCTCCGCCTGCAACTACATAACATCACATTAATATTTCAACCTTCTTGCAAAAATAGATGTGGATATAGGAAAGCATACTGTGCGACTCCTCGAATCGCTTGTTCACAAGCATGAAGTCGACCTCCACAACGTCAATCTGCCGCCTCAGTTTGGCGCATTCAGCGGCTTGGTCTGTTGCTGAACACTTAGCAACCTGCACATTAATACAAGTGCGATCATAATCTGGGAGTGTGATCCTCCGTTTGCCGCCATGGGCTGCCATCCGCAGTCTCAGGGGCTACTATCTATACAGAGCGCATGTATCGCATGCGGTTCAACTAAAAATTACGGCTTACCTCAAAGCCTTTGAGCAGGTTCTTAAAAGCTCCGTTTAAACCGCTTGTGGCAGAGGAGATTTTCTCCAACACCGTACCCATTAGGGTACAATGACCGTCCAAGAGATCAGCTGACTCCAGGACTCCCATCAGCATGTTCGGCAGGACTCCGGACTCTCCTGGATCCTTTTCATTGTCCGCCATGGGAGCCGAACGCGCTGGACTCGGGGCGGCCGAAGTGTTAGCTTCCGGCCCCATTGGATCCGGACTCCTCCATGACGATACCTCAGGTTCGCCCGCCCCACGGGGCGGAGAGGCTGGTGGGATTTCGCTCTCCATCATCTCCGGAAGAAGATCCCCCGAGGACGAACCCTGTTGAGACGAGCTGCTAGCCGGACTAGAAAAACAGGTCCTGGTCATTACTCTCAGAGGAAGAAGCAATAAGATCCTTGCTTAATTAAACTTACAGCTCGATGGAGGGCTGACCCGTTGGCAGGCGCTGTACGTCGAGGACGCCCTTTGAAGCAGGGTCCTTTGGCGAAATTCTTTTCCCTTGTTTAGGCGCCTCCGTCTCCAAATCTACGGAGGCGGCCCTTTTCTTCCCGCGGGGGGAGGAAACCTCAGAGTCGCCCCCCGGTTCTCCTCCTTTGTGGAGGCGCTGATTCCTCCGGTTCGGATGCGCAGTGAGTGAGGCCTACTCTTGGCCTCCCCGCTCTCCCCTTCATCTTTCTCTGGTGGCACCCGACTAAGTGTCCGTTCGAGAATCCTGGCCATTGCCGGGCCAGGTGAACCTTCGGGAAGAGGGGCCGGACACCTGATCCTCTCTGCCTTTCTAAGCCAATCCTGGTTGCGGACAGTGTTTAGAGAAATGATATGACAAATATAAACGAGGTGTTCGGTTATGGGGTTACTTACTTGGGTATCGAGGTGATTGCAGCTCAGACCCACATCCTCGGTGGTGTCCGGACCACTTTATTCGTGGTCCGAAGAACAACTTGTACATCCCTTCGGGTGTCATACCGAAGAAGTTCTGAATGGTCCGCGGACCTTCTGGATTGAATTCCCACATCCGGAGAGGCTGGCGTTTGCACGGTAGGATCCGCCGGACTAGCATTACTTGGATTATTTTGACGAGACTAATATTACTCTCGAGGAGCTCCCGAATGCGGCTTTGAAGCATTGGTACATCATCCACAGGCCCCCAGTTTAGCCCCACATTGGCCCACGAGACCAGTTGGGGTGGAGGGCCCAAGCAGAATGCCAGTGTGGCCACCCACTTTGAGCCTCGGGGAGCTGTGACATAGAACCACCTCCGTTGCCATAAATCAGATACCTCCGGGAAGGAGCCTTCGTTCCACGGGGCATCAGTGTTCCTGCTTATCATGGCACCTCCGCACTCTGAGTGTCGCTTCTCAATTATCTTCGGCTTCACATCAAAAGTCTTGAGCCATAAGCCGAAGTGGGGGTCAATGTGAAGGAAGGCTTCACACACAACGATAAGTGACGAGATGTGGAGGATGGAATCCGGAGCTAGATCATGGAAATCTAGCCTGTAATAGTGCATGAGCCCCCTCACAAAGGGATCAAGAGTGAGACCCAAGCCCCGGAGGAAGTGGGAGACGGATACGATGCTCTTGTTGGTCTCGGGAGTGGGGATAACCTGTTCGGGAGCAGGAAGCCTGTGCTTGACATCGGCGGTTAAGTACCCAGCCTCCCTGAGCTTCGCAATATCCCCCTCTGTGACAGAGGAGGCCATCCATCGGCCTTGATGGTTAGATCCGGACATGATCAGAGATCCGGAGTGCTTAAGCTCGGGCTTTGGGTGTTGGAACTCAGGTCGCGAGATGTGCCAGCATGGAGATAGAGGGATAGGCCTCGGCCCCTTTATAAAGGGGGAAGGATATCAGGCATCCCCGAACATGGTCGTTTGGGACTTGCCTAAAAACACGGGGTCATGCCAACGGGCACGGTTGGATTACCCATACCCGTATTGATGAGGATACCACAATAAGGGGAACACGATCTCTGCTCTGACAGGACGTGCCAAGGAAACCGCCTCATGGTGTGTGCGGTAGCAGGTTGTAGGAACAGTTCGAATAACCACCGGACCGTGGCTTGATGTCACTTTTCGAAGAATTGTCAGCAGATTAGATTCGTGGATTATTATTATTCTCTCTACGGTGGTATATGGAATGTTATCTTTCAGAGCCGGACACGGTCCTTGTGTTCGGAATTTATCTTGAAGTATTCGGAGATGGAACCCACCTCGCAATGCCGAAGACAATCTACGCGCCGGACTCATCGTCATTGAAGCCTGGTTCAGGGGCTACTGAGGGAGTCCTAGATAAGGGGGTGAGGGAGTCCTGGATTAGGGGGTGTCCGGATGGCCGGACTATGACCTTTGGCCGGACTCCCGGACTATGAAGATACAAGATTGAAGACTTCGTCCCGTGTCCGGATAGGACTTTCCTTGGCGTGGAAGGCAAGCTTGGTGATACGATATGTAGATCTCCTCCCGTTGTAACCGACTCTGTGTAACCCTAGCCCTCTTCGATGTCTATATAAACTGGAGAGTTTTAGTTCGTAGGACGAACAACAATCATACCATAGGCTAGCTTCTAGGGTTTAGCCTCTCTGATCTCGTGGTAGATCAACTCTTGTACTACCCATATCATCAATATTAATCAAGCAGGAGTAGGGTTTTACCTCCATCGAGAGGGCCCGAACCTGGGTAAAAACATCGTGTCCCTTGTCTCCTGTTACCATCCGCCTAGACGCACAGTTCGGGACCCCCTACCCAAGATCCACCGGTTTTGACACCGACATTGGTGCTTTCATTGAGAGTTCCTCTGTGTCGTCACCTTTAGGCCCGATGGCTTTTTCGATCATCAACTGCGACGCGGTCCAGGGTGAGACTTTTCTCCCCGGACAGATCTTCGTATTCGGCGGCTTCGCAGTGCGGGCCAATTCGCTTGGCCATCTGGAGCAGATCGAAAGCTACGCCCCTGGCGATCAGGTCAGGTTTGGAAGTTTAAACTACACGGTCGACATCCGCGGCGACTTGATCTTCGACAGATTCGAGCCACGGCCGAGCACGCCGCACTGTCACGATGGGCATGATTTAGCTCTGCCGCCAGACAACGCCCAGAGCGTTGCTCAGGTGCCTGCTCCGACCATTAGCTCGGAGCCGACTGCGCCAGTTGGGGCCGGACGGCTGGACGCCGTCCCAGGAGCCGCAATCTCTACAGCGATAGAGCCGAACACCAGCCTAGTCCTTTGCGAGGCCTATGACTCCAGGGTGCCGGACTCCGTTCCGAATTCCGAACCTTCCGCACCTCTTCTGATCGAACCCGATTGGGCTCCGATCATGGAGTTCACCGCTGCGGACGTCTTTCAGCACTCGCCCTTTGGCGATATCATGAATTCACTAAAGTCTCTCTCTTTGCCAGGAGAGCCCTGGCCGGACTATGGTCAGCATGGTTGGGATGCGGACGACGAAGAAATTCGAAACCCACCCACCACCCACTTCGTAGCCACTGTCGATGATTTAACCGACATGCTCGACTTCGACTCTGAAGACATCGACGGTATGGACGCCGATGAAGGAGACGACCAAGAACCAGCACCTATAGGGCACTGGAAAGCCAACTCGTCATATGACATATACATGGTGGACACCCCCAAAGCAGGGGATGGTGATGAAAAAATGGAGGATGATCCCTCCAAGAAGCAACCCAAGCGCCGACGTCAACGGCGCTGCTCTAAATCCCGCCAAAGCAAAAATGGCGAGTCCGGCACCGGAGACAACAACACCCCGGACAGTGCCGAAGACAACCCCCTCTAGCAGGATTCAACGCAGGAGAACGAGGGAGCTAGCCCTCATGAGAGAGCTGCGGACAGGGAGGTCGAGGACGACAATTATATGCCTCCCTCCGAAGATGAGGCAAGCCTCGAGGACGACGAATTCGTCGTGCCAGAGGA
The DNA here is from genome assembly GCF_018294505.1 of Triticum aestivum. Taxonomy (NCBI): domain Eukaryota; kingdom Viridiplantae; phylum Streptophyta; class Magnoliopsida; order Poales; family Poaceae; genus Triticum; species Triticum aestivum. The sequence goes on along the minus strand of NC_057807.1, from coordinate 609,533,144 downwards.
TCCCATCGAACAAGAGCGTTTCAAATGCAGTCTTATGGCCACGGCCAGCAGCCTCAAGAAAAAACAGCAGCAGCTTAGAGCTGACCAAGACTTGCTAGCCGACAGATGGACTGAAGTCCTGGCAGCCGAAGAGTATAAACTCGAACACCCCACCAAGAGCTACCCAAAGCGCAGGCTGCTACCCCAACTTGAGGAGGAAGCAACTAAACCTACATCACCAGCGTACGATGCGCCCGATCGACCACCCCGTGGCCGCGACAGAGAGGCCTTCCGGCCCTCGACCCAAGCCGCACCCCGGCACCGCTCAAAAAATACCAGAGCGCGGGGAGACGCAACAGACCTGCGAGACATATTGGAGAATAAGGCAAGGCAAACAAGATCGATCTACGGATCGCGTGGGCGCCCCACGTCACATGACGATAACCGTCACGCCGAATATGATAAATACGGCCAGGCCGAACACAAAAGACAAAGCTCATCCGAGCTGCGTCGCGATATAGCCCAGTACAGGGGCGCCACACACCCACTATGCTTCACAGACGAAGTAATGGATCATCAAATCCCCGAGGGTTTTAAACCCGTAAACATCGAATCATATGATGGAACAACAAATCCCGCGGTATGGATCCAGGATTATCTCCTTCATATCCACATGGCCCGTGGTGATGATCTACACGCCATCAAATACCTCCCGCTCAAGCTTAAGGGACCAGCTCGGCATTGGCTTAACAGCCTGCCAGCAGAGTCAATTAGTTGCTGGGAGGACCTATAATCCGTGTTCCTTGACAACTTCCAGGGCACTTATGTGCGACCACCAGACTCCGATGACCTAAGCCACATAATCCAGCAGCCAGAGGAATCAGCCAGACAATTCTGGACACGGTTCCTAACCAAGAAAAATCAAATAGTCAACTGTCCGGACGCCGAGGCCCTTGCAGCTTTCAGGCACAACATCCGAGACGAATGGCTTGCCCGACACCTAGGACAGGAAAAGTCGAAATCTATGGCAGCCCTCACGACACTCATGACCCGCTTTTGCGCGGGAGAAGACAGCTGGCTAGCTCGTAGAAATAACATAACCAAGAGCCCTGGCAATTCGGATACCAAGGACAACAACGGCAGGTCACGTCGCAACAAGCACAAGCGCCGCATTAACAGCGACAACACTGAGGATACAACAGTTAATGCCGGATTCAGAGGCTCTAAACCCGGTCAGCGGAAGAAGACATTCAAAAGAAACCCCCTGGGCCCATCCAGTTTAGACGAGATACTCGATCGCTCATGCTAGATACACGGCACCCCCGAACAACCAGCCAACCACCCCAACAGGGATTGTTGGGTGTTCAAGCAGGCAGGCAAGTTAAGTGCCGAAATCAGAGACAAGGGGCTGCATAGCGATGACGAGGAGGGGCCCCGGCTGCCGAACAACAGAGGACAGAAGGGTTCCCCCCGCAAGTGCGGACGGTGAACATGATATACGCAACCCATATCCCCAAAAGGAAGCGGAAGCATGCTGGACGTCTATGCGTTGGAGCCGGTCGCCCCAAAGTTCAACCCATGGTCCTCCTGCCCGATCACTTTTGATCGAAGGGACCACCCCACTAGCATCCGTCACGGCGGATTCGCCGCATTGGTCCTAGACCTAATCATTGACGGATTTCACCTCACAAGAGTCCTCATGGACGCCGGCAGCAGCCTGAACCTGCTTTATCAGGATACAGTGCGGAAAATGGGTATAGATCCCTCAAGGATTAAACCCACAAAGACAACCTTTAAAGGAGTCATACCAGGTGTAGAAGCCAGCTGTACAGGCTCGATTACACTCGAAGTGGTCTTTGGATCCCCGGATAATTTCTGAAGGAAGAGTTAATCTTCGACATAGTACCATTCCGCAGTGGCTATCATGCCCTGCTCGGACGAACCGCATTCGCGAAATTCAATGCGGTGCCGCACTACGCATATCTCAAGCTCAAGATGCCAGGCCCTCGTGGAGTCATTACGGTTAATGGGAACACCGAACACTCCCTCCGAACGGAGGAGCATACGGCGGCCCTGGCGGCGGAAGTTCAAAGTAGCCTATAAGGGCAATTCCCAATCGGGGTGTCAAGCGTCCGGACAACGTCAAGCGCGCCCGAAGTAACCTACAACAAAACCGGCTGGCACGCTCTGAGCAAGCATAGCACTGCAGCCCCAACCCTAGCCCTCGCCAGATGGCGATAGCGGTACCACGCGTACATAACTACGCTTTGGAAATACCATGGGCATAAGGGGAGGTGCACAACTACGACACTCCTAGAATGCGGCTTAACCGCACTAGGGGCTCCCTATTCTGCCGTTTTCTTTTTTTATTACTTTCAGGACCCAATTATCCGGAAGGCCTGTCCGGCAATACACTCGCCGAACACACGATGCAACAGCCAGGGAGAGCACAAGCCACGTCAAATGTCCAGGTGGTCTCTATAATGAGCTAAATACCCGTTTTACTTAAAAGTCTGACAGCTTGCCCCTGGAGGGGGATATGTCAAATAATCCCACCCCTTTCTTACCGCACTATTTGTATCGTTCTGCTTTCATAGCAGCCCCCTTTAATAAACAATATATAGATCTTATCTATTATTTTATTCATCTTTTTTTACAAATATGCTCAGTCATGACATTTCGCAATCGTACAGTTTGGTACGGCCAATACACCAGGGGCTTCAACACCCCATAAGACGGTGTGAGAAGACCGAACACTCTCATGAGTGCGGCACCCCGAACTTATAGCACTATATGCATCGGCTCCGAATCATGTCTTGGGTCAATAGTTGGGTTTTCCCGGCTCCCATGTTTTGGTACCTTATGTTCCACAATGTTGGCTAAGGTAGCGCTGGGAGAACTACTGCGATTGTGCCCCAGTTGAGCTGGGTTAACACCTCAGTAGAGAAAGCTAAAACTGATCGTCATGATAATGCGAGAGACCGGTCGCTATTCGCGAGGTTTTTCGAGTCCCTAAAGACTTATGCCCCTTCGAGCGAGGAGCCGGATTTATCTGGCCCAGGCGTGGATAGCGCCCCGAACTCGGTCTTCCGAATACTAGGGGCTTCGCCGAAATTCAAAATTATAGAATTCTATGGCTAAGTGAGAGTGATAAAGCACTATAAGCCTGATGGCCTTGGTCGTTGTGCTGAGCGCCTCCCTAGATGGACCCAAGAATGGGAACAAGAGCGCTCAGGTTTATCCCGAACACCCCAACACTCGTGGCATGGGGGCAGAAGCCGACGGCTTGCATCTCTCAGATTTGATAAACGGCCGCACAAAAGGAAATATTTGAAATTAACAAGCATTGCTTAGCGCATATGAACAAAGTTTTCAGCGTACAGGATAACAGATGCGAGTCTACTCAAAAATTACATCTTTGGAGCATTCACCCGCTATAATACAGACACCCTTCAGGACGCCCTCATAATACATCTCGGGCTTGCTATACTCCTTGCCCAGCGGTGGCGGGTCCGTCACAAGCTTCTCGGCGTCCATCTTCCCCCAGTGCACTTTAGCACGGGCAAGGGCCCGATGGGCATCTTCAATAGAGACGGAGCACTTGATGACTTCAATCCAGGGACACGCGTCCACCAGCCGCCGCACCAGACCAAAGTAGCTCCCAGGCATGGCTTCTCCTGACCACAGCCGAACTATGAGGCCCTTCATGGCCTGTTCAGCCACCTTGTGGAGCTCGACCAGCTGCTTCAGCTGGTCGCTCAGGGGCACCGGATGTCCGGCCTCAGCATATTGAGACCAGATCACCTTTTCCGTCGAGCTCCCCTCCTCGGCGCGGTAGAATGCGGCAGCATCAGACACACTACAGGGTAGATCGGCGAACGCTCCTGGATAGCTCCGGATTCGGGTAAGTAACAGATAATCACTTTTATATGCTTGCTTTGCATAAAGAAAGCCTTACCCGCCGCTATCTTCTTTATCGCCTCAATCTCTTGGAGGGCCTTCTAGGCTTCGGCCTTAGCAGTTTTGGCACTCTCAAGAGCCAAGGCAAGCTTGGACTCTCGAGTCTTCGAGTCACGCTCCAAACTCTCGTGTTTCTCCACGAGAGCCTGGAGCTCTAGCCGCACCTCCGCCACCCGCACCTCCTGTTTCTCTCGCTTGGTGCGCTTCAAGACCGCACTATTTTTGGCCTTGGACACCGCTTCCTTCAGGGTCGCCACCTCGGTCGTGGTCCCTGCAACATTCACGTTGGTCCTGTTATTATTTCCAACCAGGTATTTCTATATACATTTACATACGGTATTACGTACCCTCCTTGTCCTCGAGCTGCTTCTTGGCACGGCCGAGCTCGTTCTCGAACCGCTCGCGGCTCTTCTTCAATGTATCAACCTCCGCAGTCAGTGCGGCAGAGGTCAGCAACGCAGCCTGCATCCCCATATTGGCACATTTATGTTAGACTCCTGCGTTTATATTTTTAGATCCTCAGCTCGGCTTTTCTTTTTGAACGTTGAACTGAGCATCAGGGGCTACTGTCTATGCGGTGACACTCTTATATGTTTTACATACCTCGAAGCCTGTTAGCAGGCTGGTATAGGCTTCTGTCAGTCTGCTCTTGGCGGACTGAACCTTCTGAATCACCGCACTCATAATAGTACGGTGCTCCTCGTCGATGGAGGCGCCGTTAATCACCTCCAGAAAATTGTTCGGCGTCTCCGGTTGGACGGAGGCCGACGGCGTCGTAGGCGCGCCTTTCTTACGAAGGCGCTGCCTGCCGGACTCTTGAACCGTTGTTGATTCTGGAGCTGTGTCCAGCCCAGGGCCGGACTTAGATCCCTCTGGGGTTTTACCCCATTTGGGCCTGGAGTCCGGGAGGTCGCCTTGTGGCGCCTCCAGGACCACCTCCTCCTGGTTTAGCCCCTTTTGGGACTCCACCTCAACGTCGTCTGTAGGGAGAGGGGAGGAGGACGTCGGAAGTGAAGCGCTATTCACATCCGACGAGTCCAGGGAGCCGCTCGACGAATCGCCGAGCTGAGCCCGAGGCGGACTGCATAATTGAATTCAGCGTCAGAAGGTACCATACATCAGAGGAGCGCCATAAGTTATTCTGGTATCCGGATACTTACGATCTTGCCAAGGCTTGAATCTGGATGGCCATTCCTCCCCGCCGTCTTCGGCATCGGAGGCGTAGTCCAGCAGAAGGGTCCTCCCCTTCTTGGACCCTCTGGCCTCCCCAGTTGGGGCTACCTTCCTTGTCTTTCCTCCCCTCGCGGGAGGGGGAGAGGCTTCTTCTTCTTCTTCTTCTTCTTCTTCTTCTTCCTCCTCCTTGTCCTCGGAGGCGGAGGGTGCTTCGGGGTTGTCGGGCGATGAATCCGACACCACTAGGCGTCGGGAACTCTTTCGGGTCCCTGTGGCTTTCTTCTTGGCCTTCTTCTCCGGCACCACGTGAGGTGCCGGAACCAGCAGCTTCATCAAGCGCGCGTCTACTGGGCCTTCGGGCAAAGGGGCTGGGCAGTAAAACTGCCCGGATGTCCTCTTCCAGTCCTGTCAAAGGAGCAGGAGTTTAGATCCTGCATGGAATCAAACCATGAAAATCAAGTGTCCCAAGAAAGACTAAAGGCGAGCTTACTTCGGTGGCTTGGCACTTGGCGCAGAATCCGCGATCCTCGGTGACGGGTGGGAGACCTTAGAGCTCTTGAAGAGCACCTTCCAAGCATCCTCATGCTTTGTGTCGAAAAGCCGGGACAGAGTCTGGTGCTGGGCCGGGTCAAACTCCCACAAGGTGAAGGCCCGTCGTTGACACGGGAGAATCCGGCGGAAGAGCATGACCTGGACTATGTTGACAAGCTTAACCTTCTTGTTCACCAGGTCTCGGATGCAGGTTTGGAGTCCGGTCACCTCTTCTGGACTACCCCACAACAGGCCCGTCTCCTTCCAAGATGTGAGACGAGTGGGGATGCTGGATCGAAATTCAGGGACCGCTGCCCATTCAGGGTCACGCGGCTCGGTGATATAGAACCACCCCGATTGCCATCCTTTGATGGTCTCCATGAAGGCGCCCTCGAGCCATGTGACGTTGGCTCTCTTGCCCACCATGGCGCCTCCGCACTCCGCTTGACGTCCGCCCACGACCTTCGGCTTGACGCTGAAGATCTTCAGCCATAGGCCAAAGTGAGGCTGGATGCGGAGGAAGGCCTCGCATATGACGATGAACGCCGAAATGTTGAGGATGAAGTTCGGGGCTAGATCGTGGAAGTCCAGGCCGTAGTAGAACATGAGCCCCCAGACGAACGGGCGAAGAGGAAAGCCCAGTCCACGGAGGAAATGAGGGAGAAACACGACCCTCTCATGGGGCCTAGGGGTGGGGATGAGTTGCCCCTCCTCCGGAAGCCGGTGCGCAATGTCGTCAGACAAGTATCCAGCCTTCCTCAACTTTTTGTTTTGCCCCTCCGCGACGGAGGAGGCCATCCATCTACCTCCCGCTCCGGACATGATTGGAGAAAGGTCGAGGTGGGAAGTGCGAACTTGGGCGCTGGAGTTCGAGTGCACGGATGGACAAGCAAGGGAGGAAGAAGGCGTGAATGGAAAGGGTGGATCCTTATCCCCTTATATGGGCGGCCGAGACTATGAGCCCCCACCAGCCTAATAAAACTCGCTTATCTCCCAAGCGCCATGGTTAATGGTGCTGTTGGGTTACCCACGCCCGTATTGATGAGAATCCCAGAATAAGGGGACACGATCTCTGCTTTGACAAGACCTGCCAAGGAAACCGCCTCGCTAAACGCGCTAAGGTGGAATAGTAAAACGATTTGAATAAAGGCCTGGCCGTGGCATGATGTCACGCTGCGGAACATGTCAGCAGATTAGATTTGTGCAGATATTATTCTCTCTACGGTGGCATGTGGAACTTATTTTACAGAGCCGGACACTATCCTTGTGTTCAACATCTTCTATGAGGTATTCGGAGGAGGAACCCGCCTTGCAATGCCGAAGACAAATTTGCGCGCCGGACTCGTCGTCATTGAAGCCTGGTTCAGGGGCTACTGAGGGAGTCCTAGATTAGGGGGTGTCCGGATGGCCGGACTATGACCTTTGGCCGGACTCCAGGACTATGAAGATACAAGATTGAAGACTTCGTCCCATGTCCGGATAGGACTTTCCTTGGCGTGCAAGGAAAGCTTGGCGATACGATATGTAGATCTCCTCCCATTGTAACCGACTCTGTGTAACCCTAGCCCTCTCCGGTGTCTATATAAACCGGAGAGTTTTAGTCCGTAGGACGAACAACAATCATACCATAGGCTAGCTTCTAGGGTTTAGCCTCTCTGATCTCGTGGTAGATCAACTCTACTACCCATATCATCAATATTAATCAAGCAGGAGTAAGGTTTTACCTCCATCGAGAGGGCCCGAACCTGGGTAAAAACATCGTGTCCCTTGTCTCCTGTTACCATCCGCCTAGACGCACAGTTCGGGACCCCCTACCCGAGATCCGCCGGTTTTGACACCGACAGGGGGTATCCGGACAGCCGGGCTATATGCTTTGGCCGGACTGTTGGACTATGAAGATACAAGATAGAAGACTTTGTCCCGTGTCCGGATGGGACTCTCCTTGGCGTGGAAGGCAAGCTTGGCGATTCGGATGTAGATCTCCTTCTCTGTAAACCGACTCTATGTAACCCTAGCCCCCTCCATTGTCTATATAAACCGGAGGGTTTAGTCCGTAGGACTCAAGATCATCATCAATCATACCATAGGCTATCTTCTAGGGTTTAGCCTCTCTGATCTCGTGGTAGATCAACTCTTGTAATACTCATATCATCAAGATCAATCAAGCAGGAAGTAGGGTATTACCTCCATCGAGAGGGCCCAAACTGGGTAAACATCGTGTCCCTAGTCTCCTGTTACCATTATCCTAAGATGCACAGTTCGGGACCCCCTACCCGAGATCCATCGGTTTTGACACCGACACCCCCCCCCCAAGTCAAAACGGTGAACATGATATACGCCACCCATATCCCCAAGAAGGAGCGCAAGCGCGCACTCAAGGACATCTACGCGATGGAGCCAGTTGCCCCAAAGTTCAACCCATGGTCCTCCTGTCCGATCACTTTCAATCGTAGGGACCATCCGACTAGTATCCGTCTTGGCGGTTCAGCCGCACTGGTCTTTGACCCAATTATTGATGGATTCCACCTTACGCGGGTCCTCATGGATAGTGGTAGCAGCCTGAACCTGCTCTATCAGGATACAGTATGCAAAATGGGTATCAATTCCTCAAGGATCAAGCCCACCAAAACCACCTTTAAAGGTGTCATACCAGGTGTAGAGGCCTGCTACACGGGCTCAATCACACTGGAAGTGGTCTTCGGATCCCCGGATAATTTCAAAAGCGAAGAGTTGATCTTCGATATCGTCCCCTTGCACAGTGGTTACCATGCACTGCTCGGACGAACCACATTCGCTAGATTCAATGTGGTGCGGCATTATTCCTAGATCAAGCTCAAAATGCCTGGACCACGCGGTGTTATAACGGTTAATGAAAATATAGAACGCTCCATCCGTACTGAGGAGCACACCACGGCCCTTGCAGCAGAAGTACAGAGTAGTCTTTTTAGGCAGAACCTCAATCCGGCAGTAAAGCCCTCGGACACCATCAAGCGAGTCCGAACTACTCTGCAGCAGGACCATCCAGCTCGTCCAGAGCTCGACTAGCAATTCGGCCTGTGTCCCAGTCCTAGTCAAGTGGCGACATTCATGCTGTGCGTACATAACTACACACTTAAAGTACCATGAGCATGGACGGAGGCACAGCTAGACCGCGGTCCACAATGCGGCTCAACCTCCCTAGATCCACATTCCTTCACTTTTTCTCTTTCTTTCAGGTTTTTCCCTTCTTGAGGCCTTTTTTGATAACCTGATCATCGGACCCATCGCGGGACGGATACTCCAAGAAGGGCAGGAGCTTTGACGTACAAGGGAATCCCTAGGTGGTATCTGCTAACGATGGCTATACCTGTTTTACATACCTGCATGCAGCTCTCTCTTGGTCATGGCATGTCAAATAGCCTTATTTGCTTATCGCATTACTTGTACAAATGCGCCTTCACATATCAATCAAATTACAATGGAAAATAGTTTGCGGCTCAATATTTGTGGCGTCAGCTTACTACTTGATTCTTTCCTTGTCTTTGTATTTATTACTTATTGCACGCGTACACTCTGGTACATATTACTTCACCAGGGGCTTCATCACGCCCCACAATATGGCAATAAAGTCTGAACACTTTTACAGTACAGTTCGGCACCCCGAACTTATAGCATTATATGCAGGGGCTCCGAATCATATCTTTGGTCAATAGTTGGGTTGCCTGGCTCCTGTGCTTACTACCTTACATTCTGCCATATCGGCTAGGGTAGTAAAGGGAGAACTACTGTGACTGTGTCCCGGTTCTTCCGAACGAGCACCTCAGTAGAGAAAGCCGAAAACTGACTGTCATGATGCGGCGAGAGCTGGTCAGCTATTCGAGAGGTTTCAAATCCTTAGAGATTCTTTCCGCTTTATGCGAGGAATCGGTTTTTATACAATTAGGCATGTATAGCGCCCCAACTTCGGTCTTCCGAATACCAGGGGCTTCGCCAAAATTTTCATTATCAAACTCCTATGGCTAAGTGAGGGTGATAAAGCCTTATAGTCCGATTGACTTGTTCGTTGCGTTAAACACCTCCTTTAAGGACCAAATTTGGAGTAAAATTATTTATATTTATCCCGAACACCCCTGTACTATCTACGTGGTGGCAGAAGCCGATGACTGGCCAACTCTCAGATTTTCATAAACGGCCGCACATGAGGTAAAATTTTAAAAGTAACAAGCATTATATTACATAACGACCTTGTTTCATATTACATGATAGGATAAAATGAATGTTTTCATGGGAATATAACATCCTTTGCACATTGCTCCGCCACAAGGCAGGATCCCTCCAGGACACTATCAAAGTATAGCTCGGGTCGGCGGTGCTCCTTGCCCTTAGGCGGCCCCTTGGTCATCAGCTTCTTGTCATCCATCTTCACCCAGTGCACCTTGGCGCGAGCAAAGGCCATCCGCGCACCTTCAATGCAGACTGGCCGCTTTATAACTTCAAGCCGTGGGCAGGAACTCATAAGCCACTTCACGAGTCCGAAGTAGCTGCTGGGCATGGGCTCAGCAGGCCATAGCCGGACTATTAGGTCCTTCATGGCTAGTTCGGCCGCTTTGTGCAGGTCGACCAGTTGTTTCATATGGTCGCTAAAGAACATTGGATGTTTTGGTCCAAGGTATTGAGACCAGAACAACTTCTCTGTAGAGCTCCCTTCTTCGGCTCGATAGAACTTTGCAGCATCTGATATGCTGCGCGGCAGATCCGCAAACGCTCCTGGAGAGATCCAAATGGGGGTAAGTAAAAGAAACGTTTCCTTCACATACTTACTTTGCATAATAAAAGCCTTACCTGTTGTGATCCTCTTGGCCGCCTGGATTTCCTGGAGGGCGCTCTGGGCTTCGGCTCGGACATCTTGCGTGCTCTAGCGGGCCTTGGCAAATTCATACTCTTGAGTCTTAGAATCACGCTCCAAGGACTCGTGCTTATTGACGGCGTCCTGGAGCTCTTGGTGGACCTCGCTGACCCAGGCCTCTTGCTTCTCGCGTGCGGCGTGTTCCTTGGCCGCTTTTTCCTCGGCCTCGGCTAACGCCTTCTTGAGGGCCGCCACCTCGGTCGTGGCCCCTAATAAAGTTCATTACACTTTAGTCAGTACGAACCATTCATCCTACGTAAACATGCACGCAGGTTACTACATACCTTTACTTTCTTCCAGCTGCTTCTTCATGACGCCAACCTCTTCCTCGGCCCGCTCCAGATTCCGCTTCAGTCCGGAGACCTCCGCTGTATGAGCGGCATCAGACAGCAGCAATGCCTGCTTATTCACATAGACATCTTATGTTAGACTCCTGCGAAAATTATTTTGATCCTCTGTTCGGCTTTTCTTTCCGAACACCGAACAGAGCATCAGGGGCTACTGTCTACACTATGATATTCTTTCTACAATTACATTACTTACCTCAAAGCCTGTTAGAAGGCTAGCACAGGCTTCGGTCAGCCGGCTTTTGCCAGACTGGACCTTCTCAATCACCGTACTCATAAGAGTACACTGTTCTTCCATAGTGGAAGTGCATTGCAGCGTTTCCAATAATCTATCCGGTGCCTCCGAATGGACAGAGGTCACCAGTGGTTGGCTCGCCCCCCACGTTCGAAAGAGGGGGGCTGCCTGAATCCGGAGCCACTTGGGTCTCTGGAGCTCTATGCGGCTAGGGGCCGAATTGGATACGGCCCCCATCATCGGTGTCCATAGGGGTCTGTCCCCCCATGTGTTCAGCAGCCGGGGTTTTACCCTCCGGCACCACCGGGACGGCCTCCTGATCCTCTCCCTGGCCAGGGATCTGATACCTCTCTAATGTATCTATAATTTTTGAGTGTTCCATGCTATCATATTACCCTTTTTGGATGTTTATGGGCTTTACTTTACAGTTTTATATCATTTTTGGGACTAACCTACTAACCGGAGGCCCAATCCGAATTGCTGTTTTTTTTGCCTATGCCAGTGTTTCGAAGGAAAGGAATATCAAACGGAGACCAAACGGAAAGAAACCTTAGGGAGCGATCTTTTTGGAACAAACGCGATCCAGGGGGCTTGGAGTGGACGTCAAGCAACAAAGGAGGCGGCCACGAGGGTGCCCGGCGTGCCCCCCACCCTCCTGGGCCCCTCGGGCGTCCACCGACCTACTTCTTCCTCCTATATATACCCACGTACCCTGAAACCATCGAGGAGCACCACGAAAAACTATTTCCACCATCACAACCTTCTGTATCCGCGAGATCCCATCTTGGAGCCTTCGTCGGCGCCCTACCGAAGGGGGAATCGACCATGGAGGTCCTCTACATCATCTCCAAGGCCCTTCCGATGAGTTATGAGTAGTTTGCCACAGACCTTCGGGTCCATAGTTATTAGCTAGATGGTTTCTTCTCTCTCTTTGAATCTCAATACAAAGTTCTCCTCGATCTTCTTGGGGATTTATTCAATGTAACTCTTTTTGCGGTGTGTTTGTCGAGATCCGATGAATTGTGGGTTTATGATCAAGTTTATCTATGAGAAATATTCGAATCTCCTTTGAATTCTTTTATGTGTGATTAAGTTATCTTTGCAAGTCTCTTCGAATTATAGTTTGGTTTGGCCTACTAGATTGATCTTTCTTGCAATGGGAGAAGTGCTTAGCTTTGGGTTCAATCTTGCGTGTCCTTTCCCAGTGAAAGCAGGGGCAGCAAGGCACGTATTGTATTGTTGCCATCGAGGATAAAAAGATGGGGTTTATATCATATTGCATGAGTTTATCCCTCTACATCATGTCATCTTTCTTAATGTGTTACTCTATTCTTTATGAACTTAATACTCTAGATGCATACTGGATAGCGGTCGATGTGTGGAGTAGTAGTTGTAGATGCAGGAAAGAGTCGATCTACTTGTCACGGACGTGATGCCTATATACATGATCATGCCTAGATAATCTCATAACTATTGGCTTTTCTATCAGTTGCTCGACAGTAATTTGTTCACCCACTGTAATACTTAATTATGCTATCTTGAGAGAAGCCACTAGTGAAACCTATGGCCCCCGGGTCTATATTTTATCATATAAGTTTACCATCTACTTTTATTTGCATCTTTTACTTTCCAATCTATATCATAAAAATACCAAACATATTTCTCTTATCATATTATCTCTATCAGATCTCACTTTCGCAAGTGGCCGTGAAGGGGTTGACAACCCCTTTATTGTGTTGGTTGCGAGGTTCTTGTTTCTTAGTGTAGGTGCGTGGGACTTTTGAGGAGCCTCCTACTGCATTGAAACCTTGGCTCTCAAAAACTGAGGGAAATACTTACGGTACTTTGCTACATCACCCTTTCCTCTTCAAGGAAAACCAACGCAAGCTCAAGACGTAGCAAGAAGGATTTCTGGCACCGTTGCCGGGGAGATCTTCGCTCAAGTCAAGACATACCAAGTACCCATCACAAACTCATCTCCCTCGCATTACATTATTTGCCATTTGCCTCTTGTTTTCCTCTCCCCCACTTCACCCTTGCCGTTTTATTCTCCCTCTCTTTCCCAATCTCCTCTCTCTTTCACTTGCCTTTTTGTTTGCTTGTGTGTTGGATAGCTTGTCGCGATGGCGCAAGATAATACCAAATTGTGTGACTTTTCCAATACTAATAATAATGATTTCCTTAGTACTCCGATTGCTCCTCTTAATGATGTTGATTCTTTGAAACTTAGATCTACTCCTCCTAAGCATGATATCAATGAGTCTCTCAAAGCTATGAGAATTTCCATTGATGAGTGCAAAGAAACAACCGCTAGATTGCGTGCTAAGAAAGATTGCTTTGTAAAAGCATGTTCTTCTAGTTTCCATGAAAATAACGATGAAGATCTAAAAGTTATTGATGTGTCCCCTATTAAATCTTTGTTTTGCAATATGAATCTTAATAATGATGGGACTGGAGATGAGTCAACTTTAGTTAAAAGGCGTCCGAATGATTCAGAGTTTTTAGATCTGGATGCTAAATTTGGTAAAAGTGGGATTGGAGAGGTCAAGACTTTAAATAGCATTGAACCCACTATTATGGATTTCAAGGAATTTAATTATGATAATTTTTATTTAATAGACTGTATTTCCTTGTTGCAATCCGTGTTGAATTCTCCTCATGCTTATAGTCAAAATAAAGCTTTTACCAAACATATTGTTAATGCCTTGATGCAATCTTATGAGGAAAAACTTAAATTTGGAAGTTTCTATACCTAGAAAACTTTATGATGAGTGGGAACCTACTATAAAGATTAAAATTAAAGATCATGAGTGCTATGCTTTGTGTGATTTGGGTGCTAGTGTTTCTACGATTCCGAAAACTTTATGTGATATTCTAGGTTTCCATGATTTTGATGATTGCTCTTTAATTTTGCACCTTGCAGATTCCACCATTAAGAAGCCTATGAGAAGGATCAACGATGTTCTTATTGTTACAAATAGGAATTATGTGCCCATAGATTTTATCGTTCTTGACATAGATTACAATCTTTCTTGTCCTATTATTCTTGGTAAACCTTTCCTTAGAACGATTGGTGCAATTATTGATATGAAGGAAGGGAATATTAGATTCCAAATTCCATTAAGGAAAGGCATGGAACACTTTCCAAGAAACAAACTTAAATTACCTTATCAATCTATCATGTGAGCTACTTATGAATTGAGTGCCCAAGATGGCACTACTTAGATCTATCCTCGCTTTTATGCCTAGCTAGGGGTGTTAAACGATAGCGCTAGTTGGGAGGCAACCCAATTTTATTTTTGTTTTTTGTTTTTGCTTCTGTTTAGTAATAAATATTTCATCTACCTTCTGTTTAGATGTGTTTTCATGTTTTAATTAGTGTTTGTGCCAAGTAGAACCTATAGGATAACCTACGGTGATAGTTAATTTGATTCAGCTGAAAAACAGAAACTTTGCACGCACGAAAATAATTTTAGTAATTCACAGAAACGTTCTTTTGCGTTGGTTCTTTTTGATGTAGATCAATAGACAAATTTCCCAGGACTTCCTATTTTGGTAGGATTTTTAGAGTTCCAGAAGTATTCGAGAGTTACAGATTGCTACAGACTGTTCTGTTTTTGTCAGATTCTGTTTTTTCGTGTGTTGTTTGCTTATTTTGATGCATCTATGGCTAGTATTAAGTGGTATGAACCATAGAGAAGTTGGAATACATTAGGTTTAACACCAATATAAATAAAGAATTAGTTCATTACAGTACCTTATGTGGTTGTTTTTCTTTCTTGCACTAACGGAGCTTATGAGATTTCTTGTTGAGTTTTGTGTTGTGAAGTTTTCAAGTTTTGGGTAAAGATTTGATGGACTATGGAATAAGGAGTCGCAAGAGCCTAGGATTGGGGATGCCCATGGCACCCCAATATATTCAAGGATAACCAAAATCCTAAGCTTGGGGATGCCCCGGAAGGCATCCCCTCTTTCGTCTTCGTCTATCGGTAACTTTACTTGGAGCTATATTTTTTTTGCCACATGATATGTGTTTTGCTTGGAGCGTCTTGTATGATATTAGTATTTTCTTTTTAGTTTACCACAATCATCCTTGCTGTACACACCTTTTGGGAGAAACCCACGTGATTGGAATTTATTAGAATACTCTATGTGCTTCACTTATATCTTTTGAGCTAGATAGTTTTGCTCTAGCGCTTCACTTAAATCTTTTAGAGCATGGCGGTGGCTTGATTTTGTAGAAATTGTTAATCTCTCATGCGTCACTTATATTATTTTGAGAGTCTCTTCGAACAGTATGGTATTTGCTATGGTTATAAAATTGGTCCTAGAATGATGGGCATCCAAGTTGGGTATAATAAAAACTATCACAGGAAGTTAATTGGATGCTATGATCAATTTGATACTTGATAATTGTTTTGAGATATGGAGGTGGTGATATTAGAGTCATGCTAGTTGGGTAATTGTGAATTTAAAGAATGCTTGTGTTGAAGTTGGCAAGTCCCGTAGCATGCACGGATGGTAAAAGTTGTGTAAAAATTTGAAACATGAGGTGTTCTTAGATTGTCATCCTTATGAGTGGCGGCTGGGGACGAGCGATGGTATTTTCCTACCAATCTATCCCCCTAGGAGCATGCGTGTAGTTCTTGGTTTTTGATGACTTGTAGATTTTTGCAATAAGTATATGAGTTCTTTATGACTAATGTTGAGTCCATGGATTATACGCACTCTTACCCTTCCATCATTGCTAGCCTCTTCGGCACCGTGCATTGCCCTTTCTCACCTTGAGAGTTGGTGCAAACTTCGCCGGTGCATCCAAACCTCGTGATACAATATGCTCTATCACACATAAACCTCCTCATATCTTCCTCAAAACAGCCACCATACCTACCTATTATGGCATTTCCATAGCCATTCCGAGATATATTGCCATGCAACTTTCCACCGTTCTGTTCATCATGGTACACATCATCATTGTCATATTGCCTTGCATGATTATGTAGTTGACATCGTATTTGTGGCAAAGCCACCATGCATAATTTTTCATACATGTCACTCTTGACTCATTGCCCATCCTGGTACACTACCGGAGGCATTCATATAGAGTCATATCTTGTTCTAGTTTTGAGTTATAATTCATGAGTTGTAAATAAATAGAAGTGTGATGATCATCATTATTAGAGCATTGTCCCCAAAGAAAGAAAGAAAGACCAAAAAAAAGAAAGGCCAAAAGAAAAAAAGAAAGGCTCAAAAAAAGAAAAAAATAAAAAAAAATAAAAAGGGGGCAATGTTACTATCCATTTCCACACTTGTGCTTCAAAGTAGCACCATGTTCTTCATATAGAAAGTCTTTTATGTTGTCACTTTCATATACTAGTGGGAATTTTTCATTATAGAACTTGGCTTGTATATTCCTATGATGGGCTTCCTCAAAGTGCCCTAGGTCTTCGTGAGCAAGCAAGTTGGATGCACACCCACTTATTTTATTTTGTTGAGCTTTCATACATTTATAGCTCTAGTGCATCCGTTGCATGGCAATCCCTACTCCTCATGTTGACATCAATTGATAGGCATCTCCATAGCCCATTGATTATCCTTGTCAATGTGAGACTTTCAGTTTTTTTGTCTTCTCCACATAACATCCATCATCATATTCTATTCCACCCATAGTGCTATATCCATGGCTCACGCTCATGTATTGCGTGAAATTTGATTTTTTTTTAAGATTATTTAAGTATGAAACAATTGCTTGGCTTGTCATCGGGGGTGTGCAAGATGAGAGCATTTTTGTGTGACGAAGATGGAGCATAACCAAACTATATGATTTTGTAGGGATGAACTTTCTTTAGCCATGTTATTTTGAGAAGACATGATTGCTTTGTTAGTATACTTAAAGTATTACTATTTCTTATGTCAATATGAACTTTTATTTTGAATCATTTGGATCTTAATATTCATGCCACAATAAAGAAAATTACATTGAGAATTATGCTAGGTAGCATTCCACATCAAAAATTCTGTTTTTATCATTTACCTACTCGAGGACGAGCAGGAATTAAGCTTGGGGATGCTTGATACGTCTCCAACGTATCTATAATTTTTTATTGTTCCATGCTATTATATTACCCATTTTGGATGTTTATGGGCTTTCACTTTACACTTTCATATCATTTTTGGGACTAACCTACTAACTGGAGGCCCAGCCCGAATTGCTGTTTTTTTGCCTGTTTCAGTGTTTCGAAGGAAAGGAATATCAAACGGAGTCCAAACGGAATGAAACCTTCGGGATCGATCTTTTTGGAAGAAATGTGATCCAGGGGACATGGAGTAGATGTCAAGAAACAGAGGAGGCGGCCACGAGGGTGCCCGGCGTGCCTCCTACAGGTGGGCGCACCCCCACCCTCGTGGGCCCCTCGAGCGTCCACCGACCTACTTCTTCCTCCTATATATACCCACGTACCCTGAAACCATCGTGGAGCACCACGAAAACTATTTCCACCGCCGCAACCTTCTGTATCCGCGAGATCCCATCTTGGAGCCTTCGTCGGCGCTCTACCATAGGGGGAACCGACCACGGAGGGCCTCTACATCATCTCCAAGGCCCTTCCGATGAGTTGTGAGTAGTTTACCACAGACCTTTGGGTCCATAGTTATTAGCTAGATGTCTTATTCTCTCTCTTTGAATCTCAATACAAAGTTCTCCCCGATCTTCTTGGACATCTATTCGATGTAACTCTTTTTGCGGTGTGTTTGTCGAGATCTGATGAATTGTGGGTTTATGATCAAGTTTATCTATGAGAAATATTTGAATCTCCTCTGAATTCTTTTATGTGTGATTAAGTTATCTTTGCAAGTCTCTTCGAATTATCAGTTTGGTTTGGCCTACTAGATTGATCTTTCTTGCAATGCGAGAAGTGCTTAGCTTTGGGTTCAATCTTGCGGTGTCCTTTCCCAGTCACAGCAGGGGCAGCAAGGCATGTATTGTATTGTTGCCATCAAGGATAAAAAGATGGGGTTTATATCATATTGCATGAGTTTATCCCTCTACATCATGTCATCTTTCTTAATGCGTTACTCTGTTCTTTATGAACTTAATACTCTAGATGCATGCTGGATAGCGGTCGATGTGTGGAGTAATAGTAGTAGATGCAGGCAGGAGTCGATCTACTTGTCACGGACGTGATGCCTATATACATGATCATGCCTAGATAATCTCATAACTATTCGCTTTTCTATCAATTGCTCGACAGTAATTTGTTCACCCATCGTAATACTTATGCTATCGTGAGAGAAGCCACTAGTGAAACCTATGGCCCCCAGGTCTATCTTTTATCATATAAGTTTACCATCTACTTTTTTTGCATCTTTTACTTTCCAATCTATATCATAAAAATACCAAAAATATTTATATTATCATATTATGTCTATCAGATCTCACTTTCGCAAGTGGTCGTGAAGGGATTGAGAACCCCTTTATTGCATTGGTTGCGAGGTTCTTGTTTGTTTGTGTAGGTGAGTGGGACTTTTGAGGAGCTTCCTACTGGATTGATACCTTGGTTCTCAAAAACTGAGGGAAATACTTACGATACTTTGCTGCATCACCCTTTCCTCTTCAAGGAAAACCAACACAAGCTCAAGACATAGCAGGATCCTTCGAGACAACACCTCGGTATTGTCCGCGGCCTTGGGGGAGGAGGCCATCGAAAGGGACTCACTGTTCATCACCGACGGGTCCAGCTATCCCTCCGAAGAGGAGGATAGATCGATGTTGCACTAAGCCAGACTACAAGTGCAAGATCCAGCCTATTAAAAAATAGTAAAGTAAAAGGCCGGATATATTACTATGTCCGGGTACTTACGATTTGGCCAGGGGCTTGACCCTGGGCTCCCACTCGTCGCCGCTGGTTGTGGCCGCCGCGGAGTTGTCCGGAAGGGAAGTCTTCCCCCTCTTGGACACCTCGGCCTCCCCGCGTGTGGAGGCCATCCTCTTCTTTCTTCCCTCGATAGGGGGGGAATGGATATCTTCTTCGTCTTCCTCCTCCTCCTCGTCTCCGGCGATGAAGGAGTGATCCTCGACATCTTCGGACATCGTGTCTGAAGCGTCCTTGCGATGGAGACCATCTCTGGTCCCCTTGTCCGTCTTCTTGGCCTTCTTCTCCGACACCTCATAAGGCGTCGGAAACAACATCTTCGTTAGAAGTGGGGTTTCTTGGTCTTCGGGTAGCGGACCCGGACAGTTAATTCGCCCCACTATCTCTATCCAGGCCTAGGAAAAATCATAGGAAGGCTTAGACTCCTTCCTCACAATGTGCCAGTAAAGGGTATACCTTGAAAACATGAACGAACTTACCGAATTAGCTTGGCGTTTTAAGCTAAGCCAACGATCCTCGGTCATGGGCGGTGGTGTCTCGCCAGCCTTGAAGAGCACCTTCAGATGTCTTCGTGCGTCGTGCCGAAAAGCTCAAGTAGCGTCTGGTGCTTGGCCAGATCGAACTCCCACAAATAGCAAGTCCGGCGTTGGCATGGAAGGATCCGGCGGATGAGCATAACCTGGATCACATTGACGAGCTTGATTCTCTTGGTTATCATGTTCTGGACACACGTCTGGAGCCCAGTCAGCTTGTCCGAACAACCCCAGGTTAAGCCCTTCTCTTGCCAGAAGGTGAGCCGCATCAGTATTCTAGATCGGAATTCGAGGGCCGCTGCCTAGTTGGTGTCACGCGGCTCGGTGATGTAGAACCACCCCGACTGCCACCCCTTCACTGTCTTCAAAAAGGAGCCTTAGGCCAGGTGACATTGGGCATCTTGCCCACCATGGCGCCTCCGCACTCAGCTTGTTGGCCTCTCACCACCTTGGGTTTCACATTGAAAGTCTTCAGCCATAGGCTGAAGTGAGGTGGGATGCGGAGAAAGGCCTCGCACACAACAATATATGCCAAGATGTTGAGGATAGAGTTGGGGGCCAAATCATGGAAGTCTAGCCCGTAGTAAAACTTCAGTTCGCGGACAAACGGGTGGAGAGGGAATCCCAGCCCGCGGATGAAGTGTGTGAGAAACACAACCCTCTCATGGGGCTATGGGGTAGGGACGATCTGTCCCTTGGCCGGAAGTCGATGAACGATCTCCTTGGCTAGGTACCCGGCCTCCCGGAGCTCCTTGATGTCCTTCTTATTGATGGAGGAGGCCATCCACTTGCCTCCTGCTCCGGATCTGGACTTGGTTGGAGTGCTTTTTCGGGCGGAGAAGGCGAGAGCTTGGGTGCTGGAGCTCAAGAATGGATGGGTAGAGGAAGGAGAAGGCGTGGGTAAACAAGGATGTACCCTTATCCCCTTATAAAGGTAGTAAAAGTTATGCGCCTCCCTGCTAGCCTTAAAATCCGCCTATTCCCCAAACGCCATGCGGATGGCACGGTTTGGTTACCCATGCCCGTATTGTTGAGAATCCCGTGATAAGGGGACATGATCTCAGCTTCGACAAGACGTGCCACTAAAACCGCACCTCAAAATATGAAGCGACGGGCTAAAAACGGTTTGAATAACGACCGGGCAGTGGCGTGATGTCAGGCTATAAAAAGTTGTCAGCGGATTGGACTCTTGAAATATTATACTCTCTACGGTTGTATGTGGTACTTGTTTTGCAGAGCCGGACACATTTTCTATGTTCGGAAGACTATGTTGGAGTATTCGGAGAAGGACCCCGCCTTGCAATGCCGAAGACAATCTGCGCGTCGGACTCATCGTCATTGAAGCCTAGTTCAGGGGCTACTGAAGGAGTCCTGGACTAAGGGGTCCTCGGACAACCGGACTATATACTTTGGCCAGACTATTGGACTATGAAGATAGCAGATAGAAGACTTCGTCCTGTGTCCGGATGGGACTCTCCTTTGTATGGATGGCAAGCTTGGCGATTCGAATATGTAGATTCCTTTCTGTGTAACCGACTTTGTACAACCCTAGCCTCTCCTGGTGTCGATATAAACGGAAGGGTTTAGACTTCTAGGGTTTAGCCACAATAAAATAACCTCATAGGCTAGACTTCTAGGGTTTAGCCATTATGATCTCATGGTAGATCAACTCTTGTAATACTCATATTCATCAAGATCAATCTAGCAGGAACTAGGGTATTGATACGTCTCCAACGTATCTACTTTTACAAACACTTTTGCCCTTGTTTTGGACTCTAACTTGCATCATTTGAATGAAACTAACCCGGACTGATGCTATTTTCAGCAGAACTACCATGATGTTGTTTTATGTGTAGAAAAGAAAAGTTTTCGGAATGACCTATAAATCCACGGAGGGACTTTTCAGAATTAATAAGAATTTTTGGCGAAAGAATCAAGGCCAGGGGGCCCAGGGCCTGTCCACGAGACAGGGGGCGCGCCCCCCCTAGGGCGTGCCCCCTATCTCGTGCCCCCCCCTGGACCTCCTCCGACCTCAACTCCAACTCCATATATACCATCTCGCAAAGAAAAAAATCAGAGAGAAAGTTTCATCGCGTTTTACGATATGGAGCCGCCGCCAAGCCCTAATCTCTCTTGGGAGGGCTGATCTGGAGTCTGTTCGGGGCTCTGGAGAGGGGGATTCATCGTCGTCGTCATTATCAACCATCCTCCATCACCAATTTCATGATGCTCACTGCCATGAGTGAGTAATTCCATCATAGGTTTGCTGGATGGTGATGGGTTGGATGAGATTTACCATGTAATTAAGTTAGTTTTGTTAGGGTTTGATCCTTAGTATCCACTATGTTCTGAGATTGATGTTGCTATGACTTTGCTATGCTTAATGCTTGTCACTAGGGCCCGAGTGCCATGATTTCAGATCTGAACCTGTTATGTTTTCATCAATGTATGTGTGTTCTTGATCCTATCTTGCAAGTCTATAGTCACCTATTATGTTTTATGATCCGACAACCCCGAAGTGACAATAATCGGGACACTTCTCAGTGATGACCATAGTTTGAGGAGTTCATGTATTCACCATGTGTTAATGCTTTGGTCCGGTTCTCTATTAAAAGGAGGCCTTAATATCCCTTAGTTTCCACTAGACCCCGCTGCCATGGGAGGGTAGGACAAAAGATGTCATGCAAGTTCTTTTCAATAAGCACGTGTGACTATTTACGGAATACATGCCTACATTACATTGATGAACTGGAGCTAGTTCTATATCACCCTATGTTATAACTATTGCATGAGGAATCGCATCCGACATAATTATCCACCACTGATCCATTGCCTATGAGCTTTTCATATATTGTTCTTCGCTTATTTACTTTTCCGTTGCTACTGTTACAACTACTACAAAAACCCAAAAAGATTTATCTTTACTGTTGCTACTGTTACCATTACTATCATACCACTTTTGCTACTAAATACTTTGCTACAGATACTAAGTTATCCAGGTGTGGTTGAATTGACAACTCAACTGCTAATATTCAAGAATATTCTTTGGCTCCCCTTGTGTCATATCAATAAATTTGGGTTGAATACTCTACCCTCGAAAGCTGTTGCGATCCCCTATACTTGTGGGTTATCAAGACTAATTTCTGGCGCTGTTGCAGGGGAGCATAGCTCTATTCTCTGAGTCACTTGGAATTTATATCTGTTGATTACTATGAAGAACTTGAAAGACGCTAAGACCAAGATTTTGCCCTCAACTACGAGGGGAGGTAAGGAACTGCCATCTAGCTCTGCACTAGATTCTCCTTCCGTTATTGATATGCTTGCGAAACCTAGACCTGCTACTGCTATGAATTCTTATATGTCGTATGTTATTGATGATGCCACTTCTTCTATGCATGATGAAACTACTTCTGTGCGTGATACTACTTTTCCATTAGGTGAATTTCTTGATGAACAACTTGCTAGAGTTAGGGGGAATGAAAATGTTGAAGAACCTATTATTGATGATAGTGATGATGAATGTTCCCCCAATGATTATGTATTACCTGTTGTTCCTAAGGGTTATGTTATGAACAAAGAAGCTGCTGAAGCTATTCTTGCTTGCAATGATAGAAATGATCTTAATAAATTATTAGCTAAATGGAAGCAGCAGTTTCTTAATGCTAGAATGAAACCCGATCCTACTTTTGCTACTTCACCTATCTGTGTTACTGATAAGGATTATGAATTCTCTGTTGATCCTGATATTATTACTTTAGTTGAATCTGATCCTTTTTATGGCCTTTAATCTGAAATTGTTGTGGCACATCTTACCAAGCTAAATGATATAGCCACCCTATTTACTCATTATGAGAAGTCTCGCTATTTATATATCCTTAAGATATTTCCGTTCTCATTAAAGGGTGATGCTAAGACTTGGTATAATTCTCTTGCTCTTGGTTGTGTGCGTAGTCCCCAGGATATGATTTATTACTTCTCTGCTAAATATTTCCCTGCTCATAAGAAACAAGCTGCCTTGCGGGGAATATATAATTTTGTGCAAACCAGAGAAGAGAGTCTCCCACAAGCTTGGGGGAGGCTTCTCCGGTTGCTTAATGCTTTGCCTGATCATCATCTCAAGAAAAATGAAATACTTATATCTTTTATAATGGACTAACCGATGCTTCCAAGGAACACTTGGATAGTTGTGTTGGTTGTGTTTTCAGGGAAAGAACAGTCTACGAAGCTGAAATATTATTGAATAATATGTTGAATAATGAAAATAATTGGACTCTTCCCGAGCCAGTTCCTGAAGTAATTCCTGAACCAATTGAGCCAACTCCTGAGCCTATTCCTAAACACACTCAGAAGAAGAGAGGTGTTTTATTCTTGAGTCCTGAAGATATGCAAGAGGCAAAGAAATCAATGAAAGAAAAAGGTATTAAAGCTGAAGATGTTAAGAATTTACCACCTATTGAAGAAATACATGGTCTGAATATACCGCCTGAAGAACCACATTGTCTTGATAACCCAACACAGGTAGTGAAGGTAAATTCTCTCTATAGATACAATAAAGTTGAAATACCCTCTACTAAATTTCATAGCCCATGCTTAGATGAATTTGATGACTTTATGGCTAGACAAGAAAGTTTTAATGCTTATGTTGGTAGAGAGTTAAAGAATAATGCTTTCAAGATAGGACGCCTAGGTGATAATCTGGCTAGAGTTAAAGATGAACTGCACTGCGTTAGCAAATATGCTTCTATGGTTGCTACTCAAGCTGAGCAAGTACTCAAAGCTCAAAATGATTTGCTTGATGAGTTGAATAATAAAAATGACTTTGCCGTTAGAGTGGCTACTAGAACTGGTAGAATGACTCAGGAACCTTTGTATCCTGAAGGCCACCCTAAAAGGATTGAACAAGATTCTCAGAATAATAATCTAGATGTTCCTAGTTCTTATAAGAAGAAGAAAAATAAGAATGATAGGACTTTGCAAACTTCTAGTGAACCTAATGTTGAAACACTTGAGAATCCCAATAATACTTCTATCTCTGATGCTTAAACACAATCCGGAGATGAACGTGAACCCGATGATAATGCTAACAATGATGTTCATATGGATGCTCAACCTAGTAATAACAATGATGTAGAGATTGAACCTGCTGTTGATCTTGATAACCCACAATCAAGAAACCAACGTTATGATGAGAGAGATTTTGTTGCTAGGAAGCACGGTAAAGAAAGAGAACCATGGGTTCAGAAACCCATGCCCTTTCCTCCTAAACCATCCAAGTCAAAGGATGATGAGGATTTTGAGCGCTTTGCTGAAATGATTAGACCTATTTTCTTACGTATGCGCTTAACTGATATGCTTAAAGTAAATCCTTATGCTAAATATATGAAGGATATCATCACAAATAAAAGAAAGATACCAGAAGCTGAAATTTCCACCATGCTTGCTAATTACACTTTTAAGGGTGGAATACCAAAGAAACTTGGAGACCCTGGTGTTCCAACTATACCATGCTCCATTAAAAGAAATTATGTTAGAACTGCTTTATGTGATGTTGGAGCCGGTGTTAGTGTTATGCCTCTCTCTTTATATCGTAGACTTGAATTGAATAAGTTGACACCTACTGAAATATCTTTGCAAATGGATGATAAATCAACTGCTATACCTGTCAGTATTTGTGAGGATGTGCCTGTTGCGGTTGTAAATGTCACTGTCTTAACGGACTTTGTTATTCTTGATATTCCCGAGGACGATAGTATGTCTATTATCCTTGGTACACCTTTTCTTAATACTACAGGGGCTATTATTGATTGCAACGAAGGCAATGTCACTTTTCATGTTAATGTCAATGAGCATACGGTACACTTTCCGAGGAAACAATCTCAAGTTCATAGCATCAATTCTATTGAAAATGTTCCAACTATCATTTTTGGAGGTTTTGAATTTTCTCTCCCTACTGTCAAGAAAAAGTATGATATTCTTATTGTTGGATATTTTCATATCCTCGTTGAGGTAACTTAGTGTTATTCAAAATTTCCCCGTTTCCGTGTTATTCGGAATGAGTTTGTTGACAAGACTTGATCAACCTTTTTAGCGGGTTCATTTTGATGACCACGAGATGGATGAAACTAGAAGGCACAACCTTCTGTACCCTCTTTTTACTTTCTGTTATTTAGATTAAATAAATAAAAAAATAGTATTATCTGTCTGTTTTCTGATTTATCCGTGCAATAAAAAATAGTCCAAAAATAAAAGTGCTCCAAATGCCCTGCCAATTTAGTATGTTTTTTTCTGGAGTATTTGAGGATTTTAGGCATTGAAAACACTACAAACGGGGCAAGCACCAGGCCACGAGAGAGGAGGTCGCCCCCCCCTGTAGGGCGCGCCCCCTGTCTCATGGGCCCCTGGTGGCTCCCCTCCACTTATGCCAGCACCCACACACTCCATCTTCTACCCAAAAAAATCCCCATCCAGCTCAAGCACGAGTTCTAGCTCGTTTTGCTGCGATTTTCGATCTCTTAGCTCAAAGCTCCATTCACAAAACTGCTTTGGGAGATTGTTGCTTGGTATGTGACTCCTCCATTGGTCCAATTAATTTTTGTTTTAGTGCTTTATTCATTGCAAATCCTTGCTATCTTGGTGACCCTGTTCTTGAGCTTGCATGTTAAATGTTTGAGGTTCCAAGTAATTCTAATGCATGATATGGGCTCTAGGTACTTGTAGGAGTAGTTGCTATCAATCTTGTTTCGTTTTATGCACTTTTATTTTGAAGTTACTAAAATTTCAGAAAATGTTGAGGAAACTTTTGAGGGGCTCTTCTAGCCAAAGCTCCCAAGAAAAACAAGCTAAAGAGAAGGAAAAGGCCAAGTATCATCTGCCTCGCTTAACGGAAGTACGACCGTGTGAATGGCCATGTGATATTGCTTGAGAGAGGCTGGAATTTATGAAGACTTTTATGCTTTAATCGAGACTGCGGGCCTCACCGGTTTCATCAACGACCGAATCGATCAGTATCTCTTACTCACCAATACTTTCGTGCAAAACTTTTATTTTTATCCTAAGAAGTCACCGCCTGAAGTGTCATTTTATTTATATGACGAGTTCAAAGAAATGTCTTTACGTCATTTTTGCACGGTATGTAGGATACCTTATGAGGGAGAACTAGAGGAACCCCATCGTGAAGATGTGGCTGGCTTTGTTAATATTATTGCTGTAGAAGAGCCAAAGAAGGGTTCCGAAGAAAAAGTCTCTAGCATACACTTTCCTGTTTTACGCTACTTTGCCATATTTGCTAGTAGATGCTTGATCGGTCGTGGGAATAGTGGAAACTTGAGTGTTCCTGATATTATCATTCTTCAACGTGCTTTGCTTGGAGAAAATAGTTTTAATATGGGTGTCGTCGTTGCTAAACGGCTAGCCCTTAATCGTACAAAAGGCCCCATATTTGGAGGTATCTATGATGCACGTCTTGCTAGACATTTTCAGATACCCATTAGGCACCATGAGGAAAAGGAGACAATATTGCCTCCTCACATTCTAGATTACAAAAGCATGGTAGCGCATAAGTTTTTTGTTGACAACTAAGATAGGATGCTCTTGTATAAACTTAGATTCAATAAGAAACACTTTGAGATTATTATCTTGCCTGCACCTCTGTTGTTTGATTTGCTTGCAGAAAAATTTCTCGTTACACCGGAGGAGGTAAACAATCATCGAGCTCAAGCTTTTACTCCAGAACCTGAACCGGAACCTGAGCTGGACCCCTATCGTGCATCATCTGTCCAGTGGGATCCGGAGATGACCAACCAGTGGTATCCTGATTACACCTCTCATTACACCGGAGAGAGTAGCGGCGGTCCTTGGTATTAAACCAACTTAGGCCAAAAGCCTAAACTTTGGGGAGTAGGTATTTCTCACCGACTTTACATTCATGTTCACACACTAGTCGTCGGTGCTCATACTCTTTCATTTTATTATCGACGTTAGTTTAAATTCCCTTTTTCTAGTTTTCTCCTTGTGTGTTTGATAAACCTTGAGAAAAACCAAAAAAAATTAGTTAGTTTAATTTCCTTGCTTGTAGTAGAAATTAAAATAAAAAACCAAAAATATTTCTAGTTCTTCTTTTTACTTGTTCGGAGCTTTCCCGTGTAAATAGTTTTATTTTCTTTTCTTTCCTTTGGGGGTCGAGAAGACCATATTGAAAATGCTTAGTGGCTCTTATATGCCTGATTTTTAATTTAATTTAGAGCCCATATTAGTTGTCTTCTCTCTTGAATTGAATGCTTGCATATTCCAGCTTAGTCCAATGCACGTACACTCTTATTATTATACACATCGTTCGGTCGTGCGAGCGAAAGGCAATAATGACGATATATGATGGACTTATTGGGATGAGAAAAGCTGGTATGAACTCGACCTCTCTTGTTTTTGTATATATGATGATTCATCGTTCCTGAGTCAGCTATTATGAAGTAAACATATTTGCAATGACATTTAGAGATTATAGTTTCTTGTGCCATGCTTGATTAGCTATGAGTTATAATGGTTTACCTCGCGTGCCAACATGCTATTAGAATGATTATGAGGTGGTATGATGGGATGGTATCCTCCTTTAAATGAATTGAGTGACTCGACTATGCACATGTTCACGCATGTAGTTGAATCAAATCAACGCAGCCTTGACGATATTTATGTTCATGGTGGATTATATCCTACTCATGCTTGTACTTGGTGTGAATTAATTTTAATGCATGATTACGACTGTTGTCGCTCTTTCAGTTGGTCGGTTCCCAGTCTTTTGCTAGCCTTCACCTGTACTAAGCGGGAATACTGCTTGTGCAACCAAACTCCTTAAACCCCAATGTTGCTCCATATGAGTCCACTATACCTACCTATATGCGGTATTTACCTGCCGTTCCAAGTAAATTTGTATGTGCCAAACTCCAAACCTTCAAATGAAATTATGTTTTGTATGCTCGAGCAGCTCATGTTACAACTAGGGCTGCCTATATCTTCCATGCTAGGTGGGTTATTCTCAGAGGAGTGGACTCCGCTCCTCATTCACGAGAAAGCGCCGGTAACCGGGATGCCCAGTCCCATGATCCAAAAAGATCAAAGCAAATCAAAATAATTAAACAAAACTCCCCCAGGGCTGTTGTATGTTGGAGGCACTCGTTGTTTCGAGCAAGCCATGGATTGATTCTTGTTGGTGGTTGGGGGAGTATAAACCTTTACGATTCTGTTTGGGAACTGCCTATAATGCATTTAGTGTTGAAGATACAGTCATCTCATAGGTGTTGCGTTGACAGCGAAAGTATACCGCTCAAAATTTTATTCAATCTCTATTTTAAAATCGAGCTCTGGCACCTCTACAAATCCCTGCTTCCCTCTGCGAAGGGCCTATCTATTTACTTTTATGTTGAGTCATCACCCTTCTTATTAAAAGCACCCGTTGGAGAGCGCACTGTCATTTGCATTCATTATTATTGGTTTATATTGGGTATGACTTGACTGGATCTCTTTTACCATGAATTACAATATTTAGTCAGTCCTTGATCTTTAAAGGTGCTCTGCATTTATGTTTTGCAGTCTCAGAAAGGGCTAGCGAGATACCATTTTGTTATATCATGTTATGATTATTTTGAGAAAGTGTTGTCATCCGAGTTTTATTATTATGACTCGCTAGCTGATTATGCTATTGATGTGAGTAATTGTGAGACCTTTGTGTTATTGTGAGTATGGTTAGTTCATAAAATTTGCTGAAACTTGAATGCTTGCTTTTCATGTTTACAACAACAAGAGCAAACAGAGTTGTAAAAGTTTTCCTTTATCACTTTCAGTTTGTCAACTAAATTGCTTGAGGACAAGCAAAGGTTTAAGCTTGGGGGAGTTGATACGTCTCCAACGTATATACTTTTCCAAACACTTTTGCCCTTGTTTTGGACTCTAACTTGCATCATTTGAATGAAACTAACCCGGACTGACGCTGTTTTCAGTAGAACTACCATGATGTTGTTTTATGTGTAGAGAAGAAAAGTTCTCGGAATGACCTGCAAATCCACGGAGGGACTTTTCAGAATTAATAAGAATTTTTGCCGAAAGAATCAAGGCCAGGGGGCCCAGGGCCTATCCACGAGACAGGGGGCGCGCCCTAGGGGGTGGGGGGCGCGCCCCCTATCTCGTGGACCCCCCTGGACCTCCTCCGACCTCAACTCCAACTCCATAT
Source organism: Triticum aestivum (assembly GCF_018294505.1). Taxonomy (NCBI): domain Eukaryota; kingdom Viridiplantae; phylum Streptophyta; class Magnoliopsida; order Poales; family Poaceae; genus Triticum; species Triticum aestivum. The sequence continues at coordinate 609,503,411 of NC_057807.1, read as the reverse complement.
ATACCGTCTCACGGAGAAAAAATCAGAGAGAAAGTTTCATCGTGTTTTACGATACGGAGCCGCCACCAAGCCCTAATCTCTCTCGGGAGGGCTGATCTGGAGTCCGTTCGGGGCTCCGGAGAGGGGGATTCGTCACCGTCGTCATCATCAACCATCCTCCATCACCAATTTCATGATGCTCACCGCCGTGAGTGAGTAATTCCATCGTAGGCTTGCTGGACGGTGATGGGTTGGATGATATTTACCATGTAATCAAGTTAGTTTTGTTAGGGTTTGATCCCTAGTATCCACTATGTTCTCAGATTGATGTTGCTATGACTTTGCTATGCTAATGCTTGTCACTAGGGCCCGAGTGCCATGATTTCAGATATGAACCTATTATGTTTTCATCAATATATGTGTGTTCTTGATCCTATCTTGCAAGTCTATAGTCACCTATTATGTGTTATGATCCGACAACCCCGAAGTGACAATAATCAGGACACTTCTCGGTGATGACCGTAGTTTGAGGAGTTCATGTATTCACCATGTGTTAATGCTTTGGTCCGTTTCTCTATTAAAAGGAGGCCTTAATATCCCTTAGTTTACACTAGGACCCTGCTGCCACGGGAGGGTAGGACAAAAGATGTCATGCAAGTTCTTTTCCATAAGCACGTGTGACTATTTACGGAATACATGCCTACATTACATTGATGAACTAGAGCTAGTTCTATATCAACCTATGTTATAACTATTGCATGAGGAATCGCATCCGACATAATTATCCACCACTGATCCATTGCCTACGAGCTTTTCATATATTGTTCTTCGCTTATTTACTTTTCTGTTGCTACTGTTACAACTACTACAAAAACCCCAAAACATTTATCTTTATTGTTGCTACTGTTACCATTACTATCATACCACTTTTGCTACTAAATACTTTGTTGCATAAAAACAGATACTAAGTTATCCAGGTGTGGTTGAATTGACAACTCAACTGCTAATACTCAAGAATATTCTTTGGCTCCCCTTGTGTCGAATCAATAAATTTGGGTTGAATACTCTACCCTCGAAAGCTGTTGCGATCCCCTATACTTGTGGGTTATCAGGTATTACCTCCATAGAGAGGGCCCGAACCTGGGTAAACATTGTGTCCCCCGCCTCCTATTACCATTAGCCTTAGACGCACAGTTCAGGACCCCCTATCCAAGATCCGCCTGTTTTCACACCGACAACCTCTCCTGCCAAAGCTAGTGCACCATTCAAATGCAAGGGTGGCCCTCAGAACACCCAAGTCTACCGCAAGGTAGCCTCGGCCCCATTGGCCATTACTGAACATGGGGAGAAATACAGCGGACAGGAAACCAAGTAGGCGGCTTTGGTCATCTCTGAGCAGCAAGTGGGAGATCTAGGGGACACCTTTGAGGAGAGGGATCCCAAGAAAAAGAGACCAACACCACCTTCTTCTGAATCTTCGGCAACATCTGCGGGACAGCCCTGCCCGAGCCAATGAGTGCTCTAAGTTGGAACTGCCGAGGGCTTGGGAACCCTTGGACAGTTCGAGAGCTTCGCAAAGCTGTGAAGCAAGAAGCTCCCTACTGTTTGTCATGGAAACCAAAATGAATGGCAAACGTGTGGAAGATTTGAAATTTACTTTAGGTTTTTCAGGCTGTTTTGTTGTCGATAGCGATGGGCTGAGTGAAGGAATTGGCCTCTTTTGGTCAAAGGAGGTCGAAGTTTCTTTGGAAAGTTTCAATTTATCTCATATTGATGTAAACGTCAAGAAAGATAATAAGAGTTGGCGTTTTACGGGTTTCTACGGTGAGCCCAGGGTGCCCAGTAGGCATCACAGCTGGCAGCTCTTGAATACTTTATTTGCTGTTCAACATGAAGCATGGATTTGTATGGGAGATTTTAACAAGACGCTTAATGGGGCGATCATTTTGAAGCCAACGCAAGACCGGAGAGGCAAATGCATGCTTTTCGGGAAGCGGCGGCGGACTGTGCACTCCTTGATGTGGGGTGGCGGGGTGTCCCTTTCACATGGGATAACAAGCAGCAGGGGAACGCGAATGTGAAGGCTAGATTGGATCGTGCTATGGTCAACTCTTTGTTCCTTGACCTGTTTGAGTTTACAAGTGTGGAACATCTGAGTAGTGTGGAATCGGACCACCGCTTTGTATTAGCAGAACTAAAAATGACAGGGCGACTGCCTGGACTTGAGCCCAACGCTCTTTCCGCTACGAAAGTGTATATGGCAGAGCCATTCAGATTACGACAACGTAGTACGTGCGATATGCCGCACGGGATCTGGCCAAGGGGGTCTCCAAGGTGTAATCGAGGCTCTTGCCGTGATGCAGTCTCAGTTGGGCGACTGGGCCAATGTGAGTTCGGGATATGCACAAGAAAGTCTGCCAGCTCCAAGCTCAGCTGGACAAGTTACGGTGTGCCTCGCTGCATCGAGGCCCAATAGAAGAAATCAGTGTAGCAAAGCAGTTGTGTGAGGCCTTGCGACAAGAGGAAACCTAGCTCAAGCAATGTTCTTGTGTGTCTTGGCTACGGGAAGGAGACCGGAATACCTGTTATTTTCAAGCCCATGCAGCACAAAGAAAATGCATTAATAGAATTACCTTGCTGGAGGTGGGTGATGGTCGGGTATGCACCGATCCAGCGGAGGTGAAGGCGGAGATTCTGGGGTTCTACCAGGCGCTATACCAATCTTAAGGTTACGCGCTAATGGAGGAATTGTTGGATTGTGTTCAACACCGAGTGTCAGAGGCAATGAACCAAACTTTGCAAAAGGAATACGTGGCAGCCGAGGTGAGGGACGCACTATTCTAAATGGCACCGTCCAAAGCTCTGGGAGTGGACGGGTTCACAGCGGGCTAAGCCTCTTCCACGAGCAAAACATGATCAATACCAAGAATCCATGGGTGTTAGAATCATTACTATGTAATCTAGATTATTGACTCTAGTGCAAGTGGGAGACTGAAGGAAATATGCCCTAGAGGCATTAATAAAGTTATTATTTATTTCCTTAATTCATGATAAATGTTTATTATTCATGCTAGAATTGTATTAACCAAAAACTTAGTACATGTGTGAATACATAGACAAAACATGTAGTCCCTAGTATGCCTCTACTTGACTAGCTCATTAATCAAAGATGGTTATGTTTCCTAACCATAGACATGTGTTGTCATTTCATGAACGGGATCACATCATTAGGAGAATGATGTGATGGACATGACCCATCCGTTAGCTTAGCATTATGATCATGTCAATTTCATTGCTACTGCTTTCTTCATGACTTATACAAGTTCCTCAGACTATGAGATTATGCAACTCCCGAATACCGGAGGAACACTTTGTGTGCTACCAAACGTGACAATGTAAATGGGTGATTATAAAGGTACTCTACTGGTGTCTCCAAAGGTGTTTGTTGGGTTGGCATAGATCGAGATTGGGATTTGTCACTCTGTGTTTCAGAGAGGTATCTCTGGGCCCTCTCGGTAATACTCATCACTATAAGCCTTGCAAGCACTGTAACTAATGAGTTAGTTGCAGGATGAAGTATTACGGAACGAGTAAAAAGACTTGCCGGTAACGAGATTGAACTAGGTATGATGATACCAACGGTCGAATCTGGGGCAAGTAACATACCAATGACAAAGGGAACAACGTATGTTGTTATGCGGTTTGACCGATAAAGATCTTCGTAGGATATGTAGGAACCAATATGAGCATCCAGGTTCCGCTATTGGTTATTGACCAGAGACATGTCTCGGTCATGTCTACATAGTTATCGAACCCGTAGGGTCCGCACGCTTAACGTTCGATGATGATTGGTATTATGAGTTTATGTGATATGATGTACCGAAGGTTGTTCGAAGTCCCGGATGTGACCATGGACATGACGAGGGGTCTCGAAATGGTCGAGACATATAGATTGATATATTGGAAGGCTATGTTTGGACACCGGAAAGGTTCCAGGTGGTTCGGTGATACGTCTCCATTGTATCTACTTTTTCAAACACTTTTGCCCTTGTTTTGGACTCTAACTTGCATGATTTGAATGGAACTAACCCGGACAGACGCTGTTTTCAGCAGAATTGCCAAGGTGTTGTTTTTGTGCAGAAATACAAGTTCTCAGAATGACCTAAAACTCCACGGAGAATATTTTTGGAATTAATAAAAAATACAGGCGAAAGAATCTAGGCTAGGGGGCCCACAACCTGTCCACGAGGGTGGGGGGCGCGCCCTACCCCCCTGGGCGCGGCCCCTGCCTCGTGGGCCCCCTGATTCTCCACCGACCTCAACTCCAACTCTATATATTCACGGTCGGGGAGAAAAAATCAGAGAGAAGGATTCATCACGTTTTACAATACGGAGCTGCTGCCAAGCCCTAATCTCTCTCGGGAGGGCTGATCTAGAGTCCGTTCGGGGTCCGGAGAGGGGAATCCGTCGCTGTCGTCATCATCAACCATCCTCGATCACCAATTTCATGATGCTCACCACCGTGCGTGCGTAATTCCATCATAGGCTTGCTGGACGGTGATGGGTTGTATGATATTTACCATGTAATCGAGTTAGTTTTGTTAGGGTTTGATCCCTAGTATCCATTATGTTCTAAGATTGATGTTGCTATGCCTTTGCTATGCTTAATGCTTGTCACTAGGGCCCGAGTGCCATGATTTCAGATCTGAACCTATTATGTTTTCATGAATATATGTGAGTTCTTGATCCTATCTTGCAAGTCTATAGTCACCTACTATGTGTTATGATCCGGTAACCCTGAAGTGACAATAATCGGGACCACTCCCGGTGATGACCGTAGTTTGAGGAGTTCATGTATTCACTAAGTGTTAATGCTTCGGTCCGGTGCTCTATTAAAAGGAGGCCTTAATATCCCTTAGTTTCCAATAGGACCCCACTGCCACGGGAGGGTAGGACAAAAGATGTCATGCAAGTTCTTTTCCATAAGCACGTATGACTATATTCGGAATACATGACTACATTACATTGATGAACTGGACCTAGTTCTATGTCACCCTATGTTATAACTATTGCATGAGGAATCGCATCCGACATAATTATCCATCACTGACCCAATGCCTATGAGCTTTTCACATGTTGATCTTTGATTAGTTACTTTACCATTGCCACTGTTACAATTACTACAGAACTGCTATTGTTACTTTTGTTACCATTACCATTACTTCCATACTAATTTGCTACAAAATACTTTGCTGCAGATATTAAGTTATCCAGGTGTGGTTGAATTGACAACTCAACTGCTAATACTTGAGAATATTCTTTGGCTCCCCTTGTTTCGAATCAATAAATTTGGGTTGAATACTCTACCCTCGAAAACCGTTGCGGTCCCCTATACTTGTGGGTTATCAAGACTATTTTCTGGCGCCGTTGCCGGGGAGCATAGCTCTATTCTTTGAGTCACTTGGGATTTATATCTGCTGATCACTATGAGGAACTTGAAAGACAAGAAAACCAAGATTTATCCCTCAACTAGGAGGGAAGGTAAGGAATTGCCATCTAGCTCTGCACTTGATTCTCCTTCTGTTTTGAGTAAGCTTGTGACACCTAAACCTGCTTCTGCTATTAATTCTGATATGTCGCATGTTATTGATGATGCCACTTCTGCTATGCGTGATGCTTATAATGAAACTACTTCTATGCTTGATAATACTATGCCTTTAGGAGAATTTCTTGATAAACAACTTGCTAGGCCTAGAGAGAATGAAATTATTTAAACTGATAATACTGAAGAAAGTGATGATAAAGATTCTCCTCCTAGATATGAATTACCTATTGTGCCTGAGGGTTATGGTATGGATGAAGAAACTGCTAGAGATTTTCTTGCTTGTAATGGTAGATCTGATCTTAAGAAGTTATTAGCTAAGCTGAAAGAAAAGTCTCTGAATGCTAGAATGATATTTTACCCTGCTTTGCTACTTCACCTATCTGTGTTACTGATAAGGATTATGATTTCTCTGTCGATCCTGAGATAATTACTTTGGTTGAATCTGATCCTTTTTATGGCTATGAATCTGAAACTGTTGTGGCACACCTTACTAAGTTAAATGATATAGCCACCCTATTCACTAATGATGAGAAAACTCATTACTACTATATCCTTAAGTTATTTCCATTCTCACTAAAGGGTGATGCTAAAACATGGTTTAATTCCCTTGATCCTGGTTGTGTGCGTAGTCCCCAGGATATGACTTATTACTTCTCTGCTAAATATTTCCCCGCTCATAAGAAACAAGATGCCTTAAGGGAAATATATAATTTTGTGCAAATTGAGGAAGAGAGTCTTCCACAAGCTTGGGGGAGGCTTCTCCGATTACGTAATGCCTTGCCTAATCATCTTCTTAAGAAAAATGAAATACTTGATATCTTTTATAATGGACTAACCGATGCTTCAAGAGACCACCTGGATAGTTGTGATGGTTGTGTTTTCAGGGAAAGAACTGTTGATCAAGCTGAATTGTTATTGAATAATTTGTTGACTAATGAAAACAATTGGACACTTCCTGAACCAACTCCTAAGCCAACTCCGAAGAAAAGGGGTATGCTATTTCTCAGTCCTGAAGATATGCAAGATGCAAAGAAATCTATGAAAGAAAAGGGTATTAAAGCTGAAGGTGTTAAGAATTTATTGCCTATTGAAGAAATACATGGTCTTGATAACCCGACACAGGTAGTAAAGGTAAATTCTCTCTATAGATTTGATGAAGGTGATATTCCTCATTATAAGTCTGCTAGTCAATGTTTGGATGAGTTTGATAATTTTATTGTTAAACAAGAAAACTTCAATGCTTATGTTGGTAGACAATTCAAACGCAATGCTTATATGATTGAACACTTGAGTGATTATATGTCCAGAATTAAAGGTGAACTTAAACTTATTCGTAAACATGCTTCCATGGTTACCACTCAAGTATAACAAGTGCTTAAAGCACAAAATGATTTTCTCAATGAATTAAATGATAAGAAAAATGATAATACTGTTAGAGTTGTGACTAGAGGTGGTAGAATGACTCAGGAACCTTTGTATCCTGAGGGCCACCCTAAGAGAATTGAGCAAGATTCTCAAAGAACCCATGTTGATCCACCTAGTCCTTCTAAAAAGAAGAAAAAGAAAAAGGATAGGACTTTGCATGCTTCTAGTGAACCTGTTGTTGACACACCAGAGAATCCCAATGATATTTCTATTTCTGATGCTGAAACACAATCTGGTAATAAACATGAACCCAATGATGATGTTAATGGTAATGTTCATGTTGATGCTCAACCTAGCAATAATAATGATGTAGAGGTTGAACCTGTTGTTGATCTTGATAACCCACAATCAAAGAATCAATGTTATGATAAGAGAGACTTTGTTGCTAGGAAGCACGGTAAAGAAAGAGAACCATGGGTTCAGAAACCCATGCCTTTTCCTCCTAAACCATCCAAGAAAAAGGATGATGAGGATTTTGAGCGCTTGGCTGAAATGACTAGACCTATCTTTTTGCGTATGCGTTTTACTGATATGCTTAAAATGAATCCTTATGCTAAGTACATGAAACATATTGTTACAAATAAAAGAAAGATATCGGAAGCTGAATTTCCACCATGCTTTCTAATTATACTTTTAAGGGTGGAACACCCAAGAAACTTGGAGATCCAGGAGTACCAACTATACCATGCTCCATTAAAAGAAACTATGTTAAAACTGCTTTATGTGATGTTGGAGCCGGTGTTAGTGTTATGCCTCTCTCTTTATATCGTAGACTTGAATTGAATAAGTTGACACCTACTGAAATATCTTTGCAAATGGCCGATAAATCAACCGCTATACCTCTCGGTATTTCTGAGGATGTGCCTGTTGTGGTTGCAAACGTTACTATGTTAACGGACTTTGTTATTCTTGATATTCCCGTGGACGATAGTATGTTGATTATCATTGGTAGACCCTTTTTGAATACTGCAGGGGCTGTTATTGATTGCAACAAAGACAATGTCACTTTTGATGTTAATGGTAATCAGCATACGGTACACTTTTCGAGGAAACAACCTCAAGTTCACAGTATCAATTCTATTGGAAAAAATTTCATCGATTATTATTGGAGGTTTTGAATTTCCTCTTCCTACTGTCAAGAAGAAATATGATATTCTTATTATTGGGGATGTACATATCCCCATTGAGGTAACCTAGTGTTATTCGAAATTTCTCTGGTTTCATGCGATTCGGGATGAGTTTGTTAACAAGACTTGATCAACCTTGTTAGTGGATTTCTTTTGATGAGAATGAGATGGATGAAGTTAGAAAGCACAACTCTATGTACCCTCCTTTTAGTTTCTATTATTTAGATTAAATAAAGCAAAAATAGTATTTTCTGTCTGTTTTCTGAATTATCCTTGCAATAAAAAATACCCCAAAAATAAAAGTTCTCCAAATGTCCCGAAAATGAAATATGATTTTTTCTAGAATATTTAAGAATTATTGGCACTAAGAACACACGAGAGGGGGCAACCACCTAGCCACGAGGGTCCAGGTCGCGCCCACCCCCCTGGGGCGCGCCCCTGCCTCGTGGGCCCCTGGTGGCCCCCTCCACTTATTCTAGCACCCACACACTCCTTCTTCCTCCCAAAAAAATCACCAACCAGCTCAAGCACGAGTTCTAGCTCATCTTGCTACCATTTTGATCTCTTTGCTCAAAGCTCCATTCACAAATCTGCTTTGGGGGATTGTTCTTTGGTATGTGACTCCTCCAATGGTCCAATTAGTTTTTGTTCTAGTGCTTTATTCATTGCAAATTTTTACTGCCTAGGTGACCCTGTTCTTGAGCTTGCATGTCAAATTTATTTGGTCCCAAGTAGTTCTATTGCACGATATAGCCTCTAGGCACTTGTGGGAGTAGTTGCTAAGTTTTGTTCACTTTTATTGTGAGTCACTAAAAATTTCAGAAATTTTCAGAGGAAGAAAATGTTGAGGAGAATGTTGAGAGGCTCTTCGAGCCGAAGCTCGAAGGATAAACAAAATGAGGAGAATAAAAAGACCAAATACAATCTGCCTCGCACTGCGGAGGTTCGGCCATGCGAATGGCCTTGCGATGTGTTCTTAAGAGTCGTCGGAATTTCTGATGATTTTTATTACTTGGCTGAGAATGCAGGCCTCACCAACTTCCTCTGCGACCAACCCGAACAGTATCTCCTACTCACTAATATTTTCGTGCAAAATTTTTATTTCCATGCTAGGAAATCACCACCTTCAGTGGAGTTTTACTTATATGATGAGTTTAAGGAGATGTGACTCCATGATTTTTGTCGGGTCTGTAAGATACCCTTTGTGGGTAGCATAGAGGAACCACATCGTAGTGATGTGGATGGATTTATTGATAGAATTGCTGTAGGGCAAACAAGGAAAGTTTCTGATGCAAGAATTACTAGCATACACTTTCTTGTTCTACGTTACTTTGCAATATTTGCTAGTAGATGCTCAATTGGTCACGGTAACTATGGAAACCTTAGTGCCCCTGATATTGTCATTGTGTGCCATGCCTTGTTTCGTGATACAACCTTCAGCTTAGGCGCTATTATTGCTAAACAATTAAGTTTGAACCATACAAAGGGCCCCATCTTTGGAGGCATCTTTGCTTCACGCCTTGCAGAACACTTTGAGATACCTATTACGCATTATGAGAAAGAGGAAAAGTTGTTGCACCCTATTTTTCTAGATTATAAGAGTATGGTAGCACATGAATTTATTGTTAAAAATAAGAAGATGATGCTTAAGTATAATTTGATATTTAATAAAAATCATAGTGAGACTATTATCCTGCCTGCACCTTCTTTGTTTAACATACTGGAGGCTGACACAAGCTCTAGAGCCTGAGCCGGAACCACCACTTGACCCTTATCGACAGTCCATTTATCAGTGGGATCTAGAGGAGATGGCCAACCAGCGGCACCCAGATGACACTCCTCTACACACCGGAAAGGGCAGCTTTGATCCATGGGCATATACCAACTTAGGACAAAAGCCTAAGCTTGGGGGAGTACGTATTTCTCACGGACATTACATTCATGTTCACACACTCATTCTAGTTGTCGGTTCTCATACTTTTTCATTGTACTATCCATGCTAGTTTATTTTTATTTTTCTTGCTTTCTTCTTGTGTGTCTGAATAACCTTAAGAAAAACCAAAAAAATTAGTTATAGTTTTTAGCTAGTTTACTTTCCATGCCTGTAGTAGTGCTAATTAAAAGAAAACTTAAAAAGATTTCTCGTTCTTCTTTTGCTTGTTGGGAGCTTTCTCGTGTAAATAGTTTTATTTCTTTTCTTTTCTTTGGGGGTCGAGAGGAGAAGACCATGATGAAAATGTTGAGTGACTCTCATATGCATTATTATTGATTTAACCAAGAGCCCATATTACCTTGTCTTCTCCCTTGAATAAAATGCTTGCAGATTCCAGCTTAGTCCAAAGCACGTGCACTATTATTATTTTCCACACTGTTCGGTCGTGCGAGTGAAAGGCAATAATGACGATATATGATGGACTGATTGAGATGAGAAAAGCTGGTATGAACTCAACCTATCTTGTTTTTGTAAATATGATTAGTTCATCATTCCTGATTCAGCTTATTATGAATAAACATGTTTGCAATGACAATTAGAGATTATAGTCGCTTATGCCATGCTTAATTAGCTAGGAGTTTATAATGGTTTACCTTGCGTGCCAACATGCTATTAAAATGGTTGTGATGTGGTATGATAGGGTGGTATCCTCCTTTGAACGATTCGAGTGGCTTGACTTGGCACATGTTCACACATGTAGTTGAAACAAAATCAACATAGCCTCCACGATATTTATGTTCATGGTGGATTATATCCTACTCATGCTTGCACTCAATGTTTATTAATTTTAATGCATGTTCATGGCTGTTGTCGCTCTCTGGTTGGTCGCTTCCCAGTATTTTTCTAGCCTTCACTTGTACTAAGCGGGAATACTGCTTGTGCATCCACTTCCATAAACCCCAAAGTTATTCCATATGAGTCCACCATACCTTCCTATATGCGGTATCTACCTGCCGTTCCAAGTAAACTTGTATGTGCCAAACTCTAAACCCTCAAAAGAAATTTTGTTTTGCATGATTGAATAGCTCATGTATCAACTAGGGTTGTCTGTATCTTCCATGCTAGGCAGGTTATTCTCAAGAGGAGTGGACTCCACTCCTCACGCACGACAAAATGGCTGGTCACCGGGATGCCCAATCCCGTGCTCAAATCAAATCAAAATAATTGCAAACAAAACTCCCCCAAGATTGTTGTTAGTTGGATGCTTGTTGGTGGTGGTGGAGTATAAACTTTACCATTCTGTTTGGGAACCGCCTATAATGTGTGTAGCATGGAAGATATCGAGATCTCTCGGTTGTTATGTTGACAATGAAAGTATGCCGCTCAAAATATTATTTATCTCTGTTTCAAAAATCGAGCTCTGGCACCTCTACAAATCCATGCTTCCCTCTGTGAAGGGCCTCTCTATTTACTTTTATGTTGAGTCATCCTCCTCTTATTAAAAAGCACCAGTTGGAGAGCACCGCTGTCATTTGCATGCATTGCTACTAATTTATATTGAGTATGAGTATGGTTGGATCTCTTTTACCATGAATTACAATGTCTAGTCAGTCCTTGATCTTCAGAGGTGCTCTGCATTTATGTTTTGCGGTCTCAAAAAGGGCTAGCGAGATACCATATTGTTATATCATATTATGATTGTTTTGAGAAAGTGTTGTCATCTGAGATTTATTATTATTGTTTGTTATTTGATTATGCCATTGATATGAGTAAACATGAGACCTAAGTGTTATTGTGAATATGGTTAGTTCATAATCTTTGCTGAAAACTTGACTGTTGGCTTCACATATTTGCAAAAACTAAGAGCAAACAAAGTTTGTAAAAGTTTTTCTTTATCACTTTCAGTTTGTCAACTGGATTGCTTGAGGACAAGCAAAGGTTTAATCTTGGGGGAGTTGATACGTCTCCATCGTATCTACTTTTCCAAACACTTTTGCCCTTGTTTTGGACTCTAACTTGCATGATTTGAATGGAACTAACCCGGACTGACGTTGTTTTTAACAAAATTGCCATGGTGTTATTTTTGTGCAGAAATTAAAGTTCTCGGAATGACCAGAAACTCCACGGAGAATATTTTTGGAATTAATAAAAAATACTGGTGAAAGAATCAAGGCTAGGGGGGCCACACCCTGTCCATAAGGGTGGGGGCGCGCCCTACCCCCCTAGGCGCCCCCTGCCTCGTCGGCCCCCTGATGCTCCACCGACCTCAACTCCAACTCTATATATTCACATTCGGGGAGAAGAAAATCAGAGAGAAGGATTCATCATGTTTTCCAATATGGAGCCGCCGCCAAACACTAATCTCTCTCGGGAGGGCTGATCTGGAGTCCGTTCGGGGCTCCAGAGAGGGGAATCCGTCGCTGTTGTCATCATCAACCATCCTCCATCACCAATTTCATGATGCTCACCGTTGTAAGTGAGTAATTCCATTGTAGGCTTGCTGGATGGTGATGGGTTGGATGAGATTTACGATGTAATCAAGTTAGTTTTGTTAGCGTTTGATCCCTAATATCCATTATGTTTTAAGATTGATGTTGCTATGACTTTGCTATGCTTAATGCATGTCACTAGGGCCCGAGTGCCATGATTTCAGATCTGAACCTATTAAGTTTTCATGAATATATGTGAGTTCTTGTTCCTATATTGCAAGTCTATAGTCACCTACTATGTGTTATGACCCAGTAACCCCGAAGTGACAATAATTGGGACCACTCCTGGTGATGACCGTAGTTTGAGGAGTTCATGTATTAACTAAGTGTTAATGCTTTGGTTCGGTACTCTATTAAAAGGAGGCCTTAATATCCCTTAGTTTCTAATAGGACCCCGCTGCCATGGGAGGGTATGACAAAAGATGTCATGCAAGTTCTTTTCCATAAGCATGTATGACTATATTCGGAATACATGCCTACATTACATTAATGAACTGGAGCTAGTTTTGTGTCACCCTATGTTATACATATTGCATGAGGAATCAGATCTGACATAATTATCCATCACTATTCAATGCCTACAAGATTTTCACATATTGATCTTTTCATAGTTACTTTACCGCTGTCACTTTTACAATTACTACAAAACTGCTACTGTTACTTTTGTTACCGTTACCATTACTTCCATACTACTTCGCTACTAAATACTTTGGTGTGGATATTAAGTTATCCAGGTGTGGTTGAATTGACAACTCAACTGCTAATACTTGAGAATATTCTTTGGCTCCCCTTGGGTCGAATCAATAAATTTGGGTTGAATACTCTACCCTTGAAATCTGTTGTGATCCCCTATACTTGTGGGTTATCATTTGGGCATTTTTCCGGAGTACCGGGAGGTTACCGGAACCCCCCGAGGAGTTAATGGGCCTTAATGGGCCATGGTTGGAGAGAGGAGGAGGCGACCAAGGTGGGGGAGCACCCCCCAAGCCCAATCCAAATTGGGAGGGGGGCCAACCCCCCTTTCCTTCTCTCCATCTCCCTCTTCCTTCTTCTCCTACTCCAACTAGGGAAGGGGGGAAACCTACTCCTACTGGGAGTAGGACTCCCCCCCTTGGGCGTGCCATAGAGGGCTGGCCCTCCCCTCCTCCACTCCTTTATATACGGGGGAGGGGGGCACCCCATAGACATACAAGTTAATCTTTTAGCTGTGTGCAGTGCCCCCCTCCACAGATTTCCACCTCAGTCATATCATCATAGTGCTTAGGCGAAGCCCTGCGCCGGTAACTTCGTCATCACCATCACCATGTCGTCATGCTGACGAAACTCTCCCTCAACCTTAGCTGGATCTAGAGTTCGCGGGACATCACTGAGCTGAACATGTGCAGATCGCAGAGGTGTCGTATCTTTGGTGCTAGGGTCGATCAGATCATGAAGTCGTACGACTACATCAATCGCGTTGTCATAATGCTTCCGCTTTCGGTCTATAAGGGTATGTGGACACACTCTCCCGTCTTGTTGCTATGCATCTCCTAGATAGATCTTGCGTGATCGTAGGAATTTTTTTGAAATTACTGCGTTCCCCATCAGCACGAAAGAATTTGGGCAGCACTCCGGCGTAAAATGGAAGGACTGGAGACATGAATTTCACAAGATGGGATGACACTTGGCGAGATAAACAAAGAAATGCCTCCGGAAGAATAGACGAACGATATGAACGGATACGAGAACGACAACTTCCACCACGAATGTATTAGATAGCCTTCTTAGAAGGAAAGATTGAACGGAGTTGTTGAGAAAATCAACAACAAAATAATAAGCTTCTTGTTGTGGACTTATGGAAAACATCTCAAAATTATGAGGTGATAGCCGACCACAAGCGGAAAAGATTGAATAGCTGAGAAGAATGAAGAAATGCAAAACTCCACTTCAAAACAATACAGAGAATTAGTTGCACCTCGAGAAGCAAGAAGAAGAAGATACTTGAACTCCCCTAACAAGAATCTTGATGAACAATTGAAGAATGACTTAAATCTTTACGAACCACCGTGAAGAACTCCGGTAAAAAATGGATGATGAGATAGAATTGAAGGATGAAAGGAATAAGATTAAAGCCTTGCGATGATTTAGATGGAACTTCGCGACGAGACAAGTGAGCCACTTGGAACTCTGGAAAGGAAAAGAATAACTCAGGACCAAGAGACTAATCGTCATGAAAAATCTGCAAATCAAAGAATTGATCCACTTGATGAAAAAAGAATAAGAATTATGTTATGCTTATCCTTCACCAATTAATTGATGAGAAGCCATGGATTGCATACTACTTATTCTCATTGGAAAAGATTAAGGGAAGATATAGCGCAAAACTTGAGGAAGTCTTCATGAACCATCGGTAGGATTAGGAAAGAACGAATGAGTTGATATGATAACAATGGATAAGAATTTTGAAGGAACCACCATAAGAATTCAAAAATGACTGATGAAAGACAATGAATCACCGCATAGAATTAGAAGAACAAATATGCTTGAGGGGAATTAGAAGAATATCGGACAAAGGGAATAATTTGAGAGGATAACATGAAGCGAGAACCACGAATCTTCGAGAGAACGGGCAAGATTTAGAGGAAATCTCTTCTTCGATCTTCAAATGACATAGAGAAACACCACCAAAATTACTGAGATACTCCGGTAGAATGAAAAGCAAAGAGGTTGAGCCAACAATGAAATGATTTGAAATCGATCTTAGAGAAGGCATGTGACTGATGGGATCCATTCTTACGTCACACTTGAAAAGAATTCGGAATGGCTCCGGAATAATTAGAAGAGTCAGGTAAGATTCTGGAAAAAGACATGTGGGTTAGGGCCCACTAAAAAGAAAACACCGTTGAGAAAAGATTGTTGAAGAGATAAATGGTGCACTGGAACAATTGAAATATTTGAATGAGGCGACAACCTCGAATTAATTTGAACACAGACGAATCTCCTGAGATGTCTTGAGCACTCCAGAAGGATAAACTGGCGAGAGCCGAACGAACAGGGAAAACACTTGATCCAAGGGAAAGAATATCATCAACCCAAAAAACTTGAATTGAGTCCACCGGAAAACAAAAAGAGTTGAAGAATGACAAACGAGACGAGAATTCACCGGTTGAAATAATTGACGAAAGACTGAAGAGGCTCCACATGAATGAAATTGATGCTCGAAAGACGCTCAGGCTCCGGGGAGAAATGAGTGGGAGGGCGGTAAAAACAAAGGCAACTTGGAAGGGGGAACCGACGAATTACTTGAAGAGAAAACACCGGTTGAAAGAAAGCAAAGGCTTCACACGAGTAGGATGGATACTCGATTACGGACTCCGGCTCCGAGAAGAAAAGGGGTGGGCGGGTGGGAAAAAGAAAACAACTGAGGATTGAACTTGGCAAATATGAAGAGGCTCGAGTCAACTTGACGAGAAATGCACCGGATAAAAAAGAGATGACAACCAACGCTCGGAAAACCAACCGCGTGATCCTAAAGAAAAATTTGTAGGGGAAGAGGAATAACTCAAAACACCTACGTCAAGATTCCTCACCAGAGCGACGAAGGGGCTGAGGAGTAAAAAGAATTCCTAATCTCCGATATAACTAGACTCAGAAATAGTTTTCTTCTAGACTCGACAACGGCCAACTACAAACAATCAAGGGGTATCCAATGGTCAGTCGAGGCTCTAATACCAACTTGTCACGCCCCATATGTGACCCTATCCTAAAGGAACTCGAAGGTCCCACCAAGGATAGAAGGGCATATTGGAGACACTTTTGCAAGGTGGATATCATTACATCATACCATTACATAATAGTTGGGGATACATACAAGAGGCATACAAAGCCACACAAATACAACAACATCATACATAAGAGCATCATGCGACTACGGATGAAACACAAACAGAAACTCAAATGACATCCACCCTGCTAGCCCAGGCTGCCGACCAGGAACCTATCCCCTAAACGACGAAGCAGAAGAAGAACTCAAAACAAGCAAGCATCGCTCTCGTGTCATGATCATCGCATAACCTGTACCTGCAACTATTGTTGTAGTAATCTGTGAGCCACGAGGACTCAGCAATCCCATTACCATGGATATCAAGACTAGCAAAGCTTAAAGGGTAAGGAAGGGGTAAAGTGGTGAGGTTACAACAGCGACTAAGCAAGTATGGTTGCTAACATACGCAAATAAGAGCGAGAAGAGAAGCAACGGAACGGTCGAGAAGCTAGAAGTGATCAAGAAGTGATCCTGAAACTACTTACGTTCATACATAACCCAAACCGTGTTCACCTCCCGGACTCTGCCGAGAAGAGACTGATACGTCTCCACCGTATCTATAATTTTTGATTGCTCCATGCTATTATGTTACCTGTTTTGGATGTTTATGGGCTTTATTTTACACTTTTATATCATTTTTGGGACTAACCTACTAACCGGAGGCCCAGCCCGTATTGCTGTCTTTTTTGCATATTTCAGTGTTTCGAAGAAAAGGAATATCAAACGGAGTCCAAACGGAATGAAACCTTCGGGAGCTTGATTTTTGGAACGAACGTGATCCAGAGGACTTGGAGTGCAAGTCAAGAAGTAGCCGAGGCCTCCACGAGATAGGAGGGCACCCCCCCCCTTGTAGGGCGCGCCCCTGTCTCGTGGGCCCCTCGGGCGTCCACCGACGTACTTCTTCCTCCTATATAAGCCTACGTACCCCGAAAACATCCAGGAGGAAACCGAAACATAATTTCCACCACCGTAACCTTCTGTATCTGCGAGATCCCATCTTGGAGCCATCACCGGCGTTCTACCGGAGGGGGGATCCACCATGGAGGGCGTCTACATCAACACCATAGCCCTTCCGATGAGTTGTGAGTAGTTTACCACAGACCTACGGGTCCATAGTTATTAGCTAGATGGCTTCTTCTCTCTTTTTGGATCTCAATACAATGTTCTCCCCCTCTCTTGTGGAGATCTATTCGATGTAATCTCTTTTTGCGGTGTGTTTGTCGAGATCCGATGAATTGTGGGTTTATAATCATATTTATCTATGGATAATAATTGAATCTTCTCTGAATTCTTTTATATGATTGAGTTATCTTTGCAAGTCTCTTCGAATTATCGGTTTGGTTTGGCCTACTAGATTGATCTTTCTTGCCATGGGAGAAGTGCTTAGCTTTGGGTTCAATCTTGTGGTGTTCTTACCCAGTGATAGAAAGGGTTGCAAGACACGTATTGTATTGTTGCCATTGAGGATAAAAAGATGGGGTTTATATCATATTGCTTGAGTTTATCCCTTTACATCATGTCATCTTGCTTAATGCGTTACTCTGTTCTTATGAACTTAATACTCTAGATGCATGCTGGATAGCGGTCAATGTGTGGAGTAATAGTAGTAGATGCATTCAGAAGTCGGTCTACTTGTTGCGGACGTGATGCCTATATACATGATCATGCCTAGATAATCTCATAATTATTCGCTTTTCTATCAATTGCTCGACAGTAATTCGTTCACCCACCGTAATACTTATGCTCTTGAGAGAAGCCACTAGTGAAACCTATAGCCCCCGGGTCTATCCCTTATCATATTTGCTTCCAATCTACTTTTATTTGCATCTTTATTTTCTGCATCTATATTATAAAATACCAAAAATATATTTATCTTATCATACTATCTCTATCAAATCTCACTTTTGCAAGTGGCCGTGAAGGGATTGACAACCCCTTTGTTGCATTGGTTGCGAGTTCTTTGTTTGTTTGTGTAGGTTCGTGGGACTTGTTGAGTAGCCTCCTACTGGATTGATACCTTGGTTCTCAAAAACTAAGGGAAATACTTACGCTACTATTGCTGCATCACCCTCTCCTCTTCGAGGAAAACCAACGCAAGCTCAAGACGTAGCAAGAAGGATTTCTGGCGCCGTTGCCGGGGAGGTCTTTGCTCAAGTCAATACATACCAAGTACCCATCACAAACTCATCTCCCTCACATTTACATTATTTGCCATTTGCCTCTCGTTTTCCTCTCCCCCACTTCACCCTTGCCGTTTTATTCGCCCTCACTTTCCCATTCTCCTCTCTTTTCCGTTTGCCGTTTTCTGTTTGCTTGTGTGTTGGATTACTTGTTGCCATGGCGCAAGATAATACCAAATTGTGTGATTTCTCGAATACCAATAATAATGATTTCCTTAGTACTCCAATTGCTCCTCTTAATGATGTTGAGTCTTGTGAAATCAATACTGCTTTGCTGAATCTTGTTATGAATGATCAATTCGCCGGCCTTCCTAGTGAAGATGCCGCTACTCATCTAAACAACTTTGTTGATTTGTGTGATATGCAAAAGAAGAAAGGTACGGATAACAATATTGTAAAATTAAAGTTATTCCCGTTTTCACTTAGAGATCGTGCTAAAGTTTGGTTTTCGTCTTTGCCTAAAAATAGTATTGATTCTTGGAACAAGTGCAAAGATGCTTTTATCTCTAAGTATTTTCCTCCCGCTAAGATCATCACTCTTAGGAACGATATTATGAATTTTAAACAACTTGATCATCAGCATGTTGCCCAATCTTGGGAAAGAATGAAATTGATGCTTTGCAATTGCCCTACTCATGGTTTGAATTTATGGATGATCATACAAAAATTTTATGCCGGTTTGAACTTTGCTTCTAGAAATCTCTTAGATTCGGCTGCCCAAGGCACGTTTATGGAAATAACGTTTGGTGATGCTACAAAACTTCTTGATAATATTATGGCTAATTATTCTCAATGGCACACCGAAAGATCTTCTAGTAAAAAAGTGCATGCTATAGAAGAAATCAATGTTTTGGGTGGAAAGATGGATGAACTTATGAAGTTGTTTGCTACTAAAAACACTCCTTTTGATCCCAATGATATGCCTTTGTCTTCCTTGATTGAGAATAATAATGAATCTATGGATGTGAATTTTGTTGGTAGGAATAGTTTTGGAAACAATGCTTATAGAGGAAACTTTAATGCTAGACCGTTCCCTAGTAATTCATCTAATAATTATGGAAATTCCTACAATAATTCTTATGGTAATTTAATAAGATGCCCTCTGATTTTGAGAATAGTGTGAAAGAATTTATGATTTCTCAAAAGAATTTTAATGCTTTGCTTGAAGAAAAATTGCTCAAAGTTGACGATTTGGCTAGAAACGTTGATAGACTTTCGCTTGATGTTGATTCTCTCAAACTTAGATACTCTCCTCCTAAGCATGATATCAATGAGTCTCTCAAGGCAATGAGAATTTCCATTGATGAGTGCAAGGAAAGAACCGCTAGATTGCGTGCTAAAAAAGATAGCTTTATAAAAACATGTTGTTCTAGTTTCCATGAAAATAATGATGAGGATCTTAAAGTGATTGATGTGTCCCCTATTAGATCTTTGTTTTGCAATATGAATCTTGATAATTATGGGACTAATGATGATTCAACTTTACCTAGAAGGCGTCCCAAGAATTCAGAGTTTTTAGATCTTGATGCTAAATTTGGTAAAAGTGGGACTGGAGAGGTCATGACTTTAAATAGCATTGAACCCACTATCTTGGATTTCAAGGAATTTGATTATGATAATTGTTCTTTAGAAAGTTGTATTTCCTTGTTGCAATCCGTTGTTAATTCTCCACATGCTTATAGTCAAAATAAAGCTTTTACCAAACATATCGTTGATGCCTTGTTGCAATCTTATGATGAAAAACTTAATTTTGCAGTTTCTATACATAGAAAGCTTAATGATGAGTGGGAACCTACTATAAATATTAGAATTAAAGATCATGAGTGTTTTGCTTTGTGTGATTTGGGTGCTAGTGTTTCCATGATTCCAAAAACTTTATGTGATATTCTAGGCTTCCATGATTTCGATGATTGCTTGTTAAATTTGCAGCTTGCGGATTCCACCATTAAAAAGACAATGGGAAGGATCAATGAGGTTCTAATTGTTGCAAATAGAAATTTGGTGCCCATTGATTTTATCGTTCTTGATATAGATTGCAATCTTTCTTGCCCTATTATTCTTTGTAGACCTTTCCTTAGAATGATTGGCACGACTATTGATATGAAGGAAGGGAATATTAGATTCCAATTTCCATTAAAGAAAGACATGGAGCACTTTCCAAGAAAGAAAGTCAAATTACCTTATGAATCTATCATGCGGGCTACTTATGAATCAAGTGCCAAAGATGGCACTCGTTAGATCTATCTTTGCTTTTATGCCTAGCTAGGGGCGTTAAACGATAGCGCTAGTTGGGAGGCAACCCAATTTTCTTTGTGTTTGTTCCTGTTTAGTAATAATTTTGTCTTCTACTTTTTGTTTAGTTGTGTTTTCATGTTTTATTTAGTGTTTGTGCGGTGCCAAGTAGAACCTATAGGATAACCTATGATATGAGTTGATTTGATTCTCCTGAAAAACAGAAACTTTGCGCTCACGAGAAAAAAATTAAATAAATCATAGAAATGAGCTTTTGCATTGATTCTTTTTTCTGCTGATCAATAAAAAAAATTAGGACTTCCTATTTTGTTAGGATTTTTGAGGTTCCAGAAGTTAGCGTTAGCAGATTGCTACAGATTGTTCTGTTTTTGACAGATTCTGTTTTTCGTGTGTTGTTTGCTTATTTTGATGCATCTATGGCTAGTAAAATAGTTTATAAACCATGGAGAAGTTGGAATACAGTAGGTTTAACACCAAAATAAATAAATAATGAGTTCATTACAGTACCTTATGTGGTGGTTTTGTTTTCTTTCACTAACGGAGCTTATAAGATTTCCTGTTGAGTTTTGTGTTGTGAAGTTTTCAAGTTTTGGGTAAAGCTTTTATGGACTATGGAATAAGGAGTGGCAAGAGCCTAAGCTTGGGGATGCCCAAGGAACCCCAAGATATTCAAGGATAGCCAAAATCCTAAGCTTGGGGATGCCCCGGGAAGGCATCCCCGCTTTCGTCTTCGTTCATTGGTAACTTTACTTGGAGCTATATTTTTATTCACCACATGATATGTGTTTTGCTTGGAGCGTCGTGTATTATATTAGTCTTTGCTTTTTAGTTTAACACAATCATCCTTGCTGTACACACCTTTTGGGAGAAGCCTATTTGATTAGATTTTGCTAGAATACTCTATGTGCTTCACTTATATCTTTTGAGTTTGATAGTTTTTGCTCTAGTGCTTCACTTATATCTTTTAGAGCATGGTGGTGTCTTAATTTTGGAGAAATTGCAAGTCTCTCATGCTTCGCTTATATTATTTTGAGAGTCTTTTAGAACAGCATGGTATTTGCTATGGTTTTAATTTGGTCCTAGAATGATAGGCATCCAAGTTGGGTATAATAAATACTATCATAGAAAATGAATTGGATGCTAGGATCAATTTGATGCTTGATAATTGTTTTGAGATATAAAGGTAGTAATGTTAGGGTCATGCTAGTGGATAATTATGAAATTGAGAAATACTTTTGTTGAAGTTGGCAAGTCCCGTAGCATGCACGTATGGTAAAAGTTGTGTGACAAATTTGTTGCATGAGGTGCTCTTTTGAGTGTCTTCCTTATGAGTGGCAGTCGGGGACGAGCGATGGAATTTTTTCCTACCAATCTATCCCTCTTGGGGCATGCGTAGTAGTAATTTGCTTCGAGGGCGAAGTAGACTTTCGCAGTAAGTATATGAGTTCTTTATGACTAATGTGAGTCCATGGATATACGCACACTCATCCTTCCACTTAGCTAGCCTCTATTTTACCGTGCAATTTTTGCCGGTAGCATAAATCCATTATTTACCTTCCTCAAAACAGCCACCATACCTACCTATTATGGCATTTCCATAGCCATTCCGAGATATATTGCCATGCAACTTTCCACCGTTCCATTTATTATGACACGTTTCATCATTGTCATATTGCTCTTTGCATGATCATGTAGTTGAAATTGTATTTGTGGCAAGGCCACCTTCATAATTTTCATACATGTCACTCTTGATTCATTGCATATCTCGGTACACCGCCGGAGGCATTCATATACAGTCATATTTTGTTCTAGTTTTGAGTTGTAATTCTTGAGTTGTAAATCCATAAAAGTGTGATGTTCTTCATTATTAGAGCATTGTCCCAGTGAGGAAAGGATGATGAAGACTATCCCCCACAATTCGGGATGGGACTTCGGACTTTACAAAAATAAAAGAGGCCAAATAAGCCCACAAAGAAAAAAAAAGAGAAAACAGAAAAAAATAAGAAAGAAAAGAAAGAAAAAAATGAAAAAGAAAAAATAAAATGGGAGAAAAAGAGAGAAGGGACAATTGCTACTATCTCCTTTTCCACACTTGTGCTTCAAAAAAATAGCACCATGATCTTCATGATAGAGAGTCTCCTATGTTGTCACTTTCATATACTAGTGGGAATTTTTCATTATAGAACTTGGATTTTATATTCCAATCATGGGCTTCCTCAAAGTGCCCTAGGTCTTCGTGAGCAAGCAAGTTGGATGCACACCCACTTAGTTTCTTTAGTTGAGCTTTCATACATTTATAGCTCTAGTGCATCCGTTGCATGGCAATCCCTACTCACTCACATTGATATCTATTGATGGGCATCTCCATAACCCGTTAATACGCCTAGTTGATGTGAGACTATCTTCTCCCACTTCTTGTCCTCACAACCACCATATTAGACCACCATAGTGCTATGTCCATGGCTTGCACTCATGTATTGTGTAAGAGTTGAAAAGCTGAAGCGCGTTAAAAAGTATGAACCAATTGCTCGGCTCGTCATCGGGGTTGTGCATGATGGGAGTATTTTGTGTAATGAAAATGAATCACGGCCTAACTATATGATTTTTTAGGGATAAGCTTTCTTTGGCTATACTATTTTGATAGGACATGATTATTTGTTAGTATGCTTTGAAGCATTATTCTTTTTATGTTTTATAAGATTTTATCTTGAGTCATTTGGATCTGAACATTCATGCCACAATAAAGAAAATTACATTGAGAATTATGCTAGGTAGCATTCCACATCAAAAATTTCTTTTTAATCATTTACCTACTCGAGGACGAGCATAAATTAAGCTTGGGGATGCTTGATACGTCTCCAACGTATCTATAATTTTTGATTGTTCCATGCTATTATATTACCTCTTTTGGATGTTTATGGGCTTTATTTTACACATTTATATCATTTTTGGGACTAACCTACTAACTGGAGGCCCATCCTGTATTACTGTTTTTTTCCTATTTCAGTGTTTCGAAGAAAAGGAATATCAAACGGAGTCCAAACGGAATGAAACCTTCGGGAGCGTGATTTTTGTAACGAACGTGATCCAGAGGACTTGGAGTGCAAGTCAAGAAGCAGCCGAGGCCTCCACGAGATAGGAGGGCACGCCCCCCCTGTAGGGTGCGCCCCCCGTCTCGTGGGCCCCTCGGGCGTCCACCGATGTACTTCTTCCTCCTATATAAGCCTACATACCCCGAAAACATCCAGGAGGCAACCGAAACACAACTTCCACCACCATAACCTTTTGTATCCGCGAGATCCCATCTTAGAGCTGTCGCCGGCGTTCTGCTGGAGGGGGCATCCACCATGGAGGGCTTCTACATCAACACCGTAGCCCTTCCGATGAGTTGTGAGTAGTTTACCACAGACCTACGGGTCCATAGTTATTAGCTAGATGGCTTCTTCTCTCTTTTTGGATCTCAATACAATGTTCTCCCCCTCTCTTGTGGAGATATATTCGATGTAATCTCTTTTTGCGATGTGTTTGTCGAGATCCGATGAATTGTGGGTTTATGATCAGATTTATCTATGGATAATAATTGAATCTTCTCTGAATTCTTTTATATGATTGAGTTATCTTTGCAAGTCTCTTCAAATTATCTGTTTGGTTTGGCCTACTAGATTGATCTTTCTTGCCATGGGAGAAGTGCTTAGCTTTGGGTTCAATCTTGCGGTGTTCTTACCCACTGACAGAAAGGGTTGCAAGACACATATTGTATTGTTGCCATTGAGGATAAAAAGATGGGGTTTATATCATATTGCTTGAGTTTATCCCTCTACATCATGTCATCTTGCTTAATGCGTTACTCTGTTCTTATGAACTTAATACTCTAGATGCATGCTGGATAGCGGTCAATGTGTGGAGTAATAGTAGTAGATGCATTCAGAAGTCGGTCTACTTGTTGCGGACGTGATGCCTATATACATGATCATGCCTAGATAATCTCATAATTATTCGCTTTTCTATCAATTGCTCGACAGTAATTCGTTCACCCACCGTAATACTTATGCTCTTGAGAGAAGCCACTAGTGAAACCTATGGCCCCCGGGTCTATCTCTTAATATATTTGCTTCCAATCTATTTTTATTTGCATCTTTATTTTCTGCATCTATATTATAAAATACCAAAAATATATTTATCTTATCATACTATCTCTATCAGATCTCACTTTCGCAAGTGGCCGTGAAGGGATTGACAACCCCTTTGTCGCGTTGGTTGCGAGGTCTTTGTTTGTTTGTGTAGATTCGTGGGACTTGTTGAGAAGCCTCCTACTGGATTGATACCCTGGTTCTCAAAAACTTAGGGAAATACTTACACGATTATTGCTGCATCACCCTCTCCTCTTCGAGGAAAAGCAACGCAAGCTCAAGAAGTAGCAGAGACCATCATGGCTACACACGCGATTGATGCATTTTAATTCGAATCCGGTGTCAAGTTCTCTACAACCGGATATTAACAAATTCCCATCTGCCACATAGTCGTGGGCATGACTTTCGAAAGTTTAAACCCTGCAGGGGTGTCCCAACTTAGCCCATTATAAGCTCTCACGACCAACGAAGGATATTCCTTCTCCCGAGAAGACCCGATCAGTCTCGGAATCCCAGTTACAAGACATTTCGACAAGGGTAAAACAAGACCAGCAAGACCACCCGATTGTGCCGAAAAATACCGATAGGAGTTGCACATATCTCGTTCTCAGGGCACATCGGATAAGCTAAGCGTACAAGTACCAACATAACCCAACTTGCCAAGGGGAGCACTGGCCCGGGGGGGGGGGGTAAAATAAGATGACCCTCGGGCTCCGGAAACCCAAGGGAAAAAGGCTTAGGTAGGCAAATGGTAAAACCAAGGTTGGGCCTTGCTGGAGGAGTTTTATTCAAAGCGAACTGTCAAGGGGGTCCCATACACTCGGCCGCGTATGGAACGCAAAATCAAGGAACATAACACCGGTATGACGGAGAATAAGGCGGCAAGAGTGGAACAAAACACCAGGCATAAGGTCGAGCCTTCCACCCTTTACCAAGTATATAGGTGCATTAATTAAATAAGATATATTGTGATATCCCAACATAATCCTGTCCATTATGGATAAATCTTCGACTTCACCTGCAACTGACAATGCTATAAGAGGGGCAGAGCAAAGCGGTAACATAGCCAAACAACGGTTTGCTCAAGGGTGAAAAGGTTAGAGGCTGACATGGCAGTTTGGGAGGCTTGATCAACAAGAGATAGGTAGCACGGCATAGCGATAGAACGAAGCAACTAGCATAGAAATGATAGCATTAAGATCCAGGGTGACGGTCATCTTGCCTGAAATCCCGCTAGGAAGAAGAATCCATGAAGAAGACGAACGGATGAAGCCGAACCAAGCGTAGTTGAACGAATCCCCACGATCGCAACGAAACAGGAACTATCGAGAAGAACCACAACCGGAAAGAAGCAAACACCACGGTAAACACACAACACATAAACATGACATGATGCTCAACCATGTTTGATGCATGACAAGGCTATATGATGCTATCAATGGCAAGAGATGATGCATACAAGAACAACACATCAAAGCAAGTTTAAATGAGGCAGGTACAACATATAACCAGTCCGGTAAGTCCTCATTGGCAAATTTCGAAATTGGTCCAGATCTGAATAAACCTTATGTTCAAGTTGTTTAACAGCAAGTTAAAATGCACCAAGATGATCTACACTAAATTCTAGGCAAGTTCCATATAAAGTTCATTGAATTCGGAGCTACGACCTAGAAGATATGAGCAAAACAAGTCAAACATGGCATTGATGCAAAATACATTCCAACATCAAGCAAACACTCTCAAAACATGGATGCAACATGATAAGATGAAAATACATGCAAAATCAAGCAAGTTTCATATAGAGAATGCGCAAAACGGAGCAACGGTGCAACACATACACTCCAAACAAGATATAACAACAATCTGCCCAAACAGCAAGTAGGCACTTTGCAAACATCAAAACAGCAGGTTACAGGAAGCATATGAGCACAAACTTGACATGTAATTGGAGCATATCCAGAATAGGCAAGGATCACTCAATAACAAGCTCACAACATAGCATCATGAAGTTAACAGGAATCTGGAACATTATATAAGCATGTTTATGGCAATAAAAACATATGCTACAGGACATATATAGGGCATCAAGAGGCACGGCAAGATAGAGCATAACATAGAAAACAAAACATCTGAACGAAGCATCTCCAGATTATGCACGGATTAATTGGTAGCATCAAGTAAGCATGGCAACATGATATAGCAGTTTCAACATTGACAGAAAGTTAACAGCAAGTGGCCCACTTCACAAGCTTGATGAACTCACTACAGGGTATATAAAAATACATGGATTGCACCCTATAAAGATGGCATAAATATGCTCCCAAAACATGTAGACATTATGCTCATAGGATGCACATACAAAATGCAACGAAAATGACAAAACACCAAGTTATAACAGTTTTCAGTAGTTAACAACAACATGCACTTTTGCAACAGGGATTAATATATCAAGATGTACCCTAACATGAATGCAAAGCACACCAACGTGTAGATCATGAAGAGCAGAACATGTTCATCTCAAGATCATAATCATAGGATCAACAGGACAAAGTTGTGGCACTCACGAGATGCACAAATGATGTTAACAATCAGCAGATTCCAGCAGTAAACATCATATAGCACTCTTGCAACGATGATTAGGGCATCAAGATGGACTCAAACAAGCATGCCAAAATGGAATGAAATGAAGAGCATCTCACAATGAACATTTTAATATATCATACATGCAAAACGGAGGTATATGCATGAAGTTAAGCTAGGTAAAACATGAGCACATGGCATGATGAATCTGAGGACTTAGTGAAACAATTATACCCCAGGGAAGAACTGGGACGGAATGGATCGGGACGGCGAGATCCAAGGCCTCCAGGGCACGTTTGGCTCGGGGGTTGGCGGCGTCCAGGGACGGGGCGATCCCGGCGGCAGACTTGGCGGCGACCCAGGCGGCGCTGGACAAGGCGGCGAGAGGCGAAGGTCAGGGGGTGACAAAAATGGCAAGGGGGGCTGCTATTTAAAGAAAGTGGGGGTTTAGGGTTGGGGGTTTGAGGCTGTTACGGAGCCTCCGATCGTGATCCGACGGATCCGATCGAGAGGGGAGTTAGGCAGGCCTAGGTGGGCTGTGGAGAGTGGGTTGGGCTGAGAGGAGAGAAGAGAAGGCAGCCCGACAACGGTTTCCGGAGACCGAAAACGTCCGACGATTAAACCGACAACGGCGCCTCTACAAATGACGGTTGGGCAGTCAAACAAACTCCGAATGCGATGAAACTTGGCAGGCGCTCTGTCTACACTATAATAAGACCGCTCGCCAAGTTTCATCTCATTCCGAGAACACTTTTATGCCACTTATAAAATAATATTTCGGACGTGCCGCGGGCGCGTGCGGGTGTGTCTGTGCTCAGAACAGACAACAGAGAGAACTGGGAGACCGGACGGATGCCAGTTTGAAAAACATGAGGATGCAATGCATATGATTACATGGAAAAATGCAACACGCAAGCAAATGCATGGCAAGGATGGCGAATAACTGGAAGACACCTGGCGCATCGGATTCGGGGCGTTACAATGTCATACTTTGATTTGGCAGTATTGTTGGATGAAGCGGCTCAGACCGACATTACGCGTACGCTTACGCGAGACCGGTTCTACCGACGTGCTTCGCACACAGGTGGGTAGTGAGTGTCTGTTTCTCCAACTTTAGTTGAATAGAGTGTGGCTACGCCCTGTCCTTGTTGAAGGTTAAAACAACACACTTGACAAAAAATCGTTGTGGTTTTGATGCGGAGGTAAGAACAATTCTTGCTAGAAGCCCGTAGCAGCCATGTAAAACTTGCAATAACAAAGTAGAGGACGTCTAACTTGTTTTTGCAGGGTTTGCTTTGATATGATATGGTCAAGGCATGATGTGATATAAATTGTTGTATGAGATGATCATGTTTTGTAACAAAGTTATCGGCAACTGGCAGGAGCCATATGGTTATCGCTTTATTGTATGCAATGCAATTGCCATGTAATTGTTTTACTTTATCACTAAGCGGTAGCGATAGTCGTAGTAACAATAGTTGGCGAGACAACAATAATGCTACGATGGAGATCAAGGTGTCGCGCCGGTGACGATGGAGATCATGACGATACTTCGGCGATGGAGATCATGAGCACAAGATGATGATGGCCATATCATGTCACATATTTTGATGGCATGTGATGTTTATCCTTTATGCATCTTGTTTTGCTTAGTACAACAGCATTATAAGACGATCCCTTACTAAATTTCAAGGTATAAGTGTTCTCCCTGAGTATGCACCGTTGCTACAGTTCGTCGTGCCGAGACACCACGTGATGATAGGGTGTGATAAGCTCTACGTTCACATACAACAGGTGCAAGCCAGTTTTGCACATGCAGAATACTCGGGTTAAACTTGACGAGCCTAGCATATGCAAATACGGCCTCGGAACATTGAGACCGAAAGGTCAAACGTGAATCATATAGTAGATATGATCAACATAGTGATGTTCACCATTGAAAACTACTCCATGTCATCTGATGATCAGACATGGTTTAGTTGATTTGGATCATGTGATCACTTAGATGATTAGAGGGATGCCTATCTAAGTGGGAGTTCTTAAGTAATATGATTAATTGAACTTTAATTTATCATGAACTTAGTACCTGATAGTATTCTGCATGTCTATGTTGTTGTAGATCAATGGCCCGTGCTACCGTTCCTTTGAATTTTAATGTGTTCCAAGAGAAAGCTAAGTTGAAAGATGATGGCAGCAACTACACGTACTAAGTCCGTAACTTGAGGATTATCCTCATTGTTGCATAGAAGAATTACGTCCCGAAAGCACCGTTAGGTGTACCAGCCGCGCCCACAACTGCAGACACGCGTGTTGATGACTACTCGATAGTTCAGCGTGCCATGCTTTACGGCTTAGAATTGGGACTTCAAAGACATTTTGAACGCCATGAATCATATGAGATGTTCAAAGAGTTGAAATTAATATTTCAAGCAAATGCATGAGTTGAGAGATATGAAGTCTCCAACAAGTTCTATAGCTGCAAAATGGAGGAGAATAGTTCTGTCAGTGAGCACATACTCAGAATGTCTGGGTACCATAACAACTTGACTCAACGTGGAGTTAATCTTCCTGATGATAGTGTCATTGACAGAGTTCTTCAATCACTGCCACCAAGCTATAAATGCTTCATGATGAACTATAATATGCAAGGGATGAACAATACTATTTCAGAGCTCTTCGCAATGCTAAAGGCTGCGGAGGTAGAAATCAAAAAGGAGAATCAAGTGTTGATGGTCAACAAGACCACTAGTTTCAAGAAAAAGAGCAAAGGAAAGAAGGGGAACTTCAAGAAGAACGACAAAAAGGTTGATGCTCAAGAGAAGAAACCCAAGTCTAGACCTAAGCCTAAAACTGAGTGCTTCTACTGCAAAGGGACTGGTCACTGGAAGCGGAACTGCCCCAAGGATGGCAAAGTGATAAGTATATTTGATATACATGTTATTGATGTGTACTTAACTAATGCTCGCAGTAGCGCCTGGGTATTTGATACTGGTTTTGTTGCTCATATTTGCAACTCAAAATAGGGGCTACGGATTAAGCAAAGATTGGCTAAGGACGAGGAGACGATGCGCGTGGGAAATGGTTCCAAAGTCGATGTGATCACGGTTGGTACGCTACCTCTACATCTACCTTTGGATTAGTTTTAGACCTGAGTAATTGTTATTTGGTGCCAACGTTGAGCATGAACATTATATCTGGATCTTGTTTAATGAGAGACGATTATTCATTTAAATCAGAGAATAATGGTTGTTCTATTTATTTGAGTAATATCTTTTATGGTCATGCACCCTTGTTGAGTGGTCTGAATATCGATAGTGATGATACACATATTCATAGTATTGAAGCCAAAAGATGCAAAGTTAATAATGATAGTGCAACTTATTTGTGGCACTGCCATTTTGGTCATATCGGTGTAAAGCGCATGAAGAATGTCCATGCTGATGGACTTTTGGAATCACTTGATTATGAATCACTTGGTGCTTGCGAACCGTGCCTTATGGGCAAGATGACTAAAACTCCGTTCTCCGGAACAATGGAACGAGCTAATGACTTGTCGGAAATAATACATACTGATGTATGCGGTCCAATGAGTATTGAGGCTCGTGGTGGGTATCGTTATTTTCCTACCTTCACAAATGATTTGAGCAGATATGGTTATATCTACTTAATGAAGCATAAATCTTAAACATTTGAAAAGTTCAAAGAATTTCAGAGTGAAGTGGAAAATCATCGTAACAAGAAAATAAATTTTCTACGATCTGATCGTGGACGAGAGTATTTTAGTTACGATTTTGGTCTTCATTTGAAACAACATGGGATAGTTTCACAATTAATACCACCTGGAACACCACGGCGAAATGGTGTGTCCGAACATTGTAACTGTACTTTATTGGATATGGTACGATCTATGATGTCTCTTACTAAGTTATGCTTTAGAGACGGCTGCATTCACTTTAAATAGGGCACCATCAAAATCCATTGAGATGATGCCTTATGAACTGTGGTTTGGCAAGAAACCAAAGTTGTCGTTTCTTAAAGTTTGGGGCTGTGATGCTTATGTGAAAAAGCTTCAACCTGATAAGCTCGAACCCAAATCGGAGAAGTGCGTCTTCATAGGATACCCAAAGGAAACTATTGGGTACACCTTCTATCACAGATCTGAAGGCAAAGTCTTTGTTGCTAAGAATGGATCCTTTCTAGAGAAGGAGTTTCTCTCGAAAGAAGTGAGTGGGAGGAAAGTAGAACTTGATGAGGTAGTCGTACCTTCTCCCTTATTTGAAAGTAGTTCATCATAGAAATCAGTTCCCGTGATTCCTACACCAATTAGTGAGGAAGCTAATGATGATGATCATGAAGCTTTAGATCAAGTTACTACTGAACCTCGTAGGTCTTCCAGAGTAAGATCCGCACCAGAGTGGTACGGTAATCCTATTCTGGAAGTCATGTTACTAGACCATGATGAACCTACGAACTATGAGGAAGCAATGATGAGCCCAGATTCCGTGAAATGGCTTGAAGCCATGAAATCAGAGATGGGATCCATGTATGAGAACAAAGTGTGGACTTTGGTGGACTTGCCCAATGATCGGCAAGCCATAGAAAATAAATGGATCTTTAAGAAGAGGACCGACATAGCCGGTAATGTTACTGTTTACAAAGCTCGACTTGTTGCAAAAGGTTTTCGACAAGTTCAAGGAGTTGACTATGATGAGACTTTCTCACCCGTAGTGATGCTTAAGTCTGTCTGAATCATGTTAGCAATTGCTGCATTTTATGATCATGAAATTTGGAAAATGGATGTCAAAAATGCATTCCTGAATGGATTTCTAGAAGAATTGATGCAACCAGAAGGTTTTGTCAATCCAAAGGGTGCTAACAAAGTGTGCAAGTTCCAACGATCCATTTATGGACTGGTGCAAGCCTCTCGGAGTTGGAATAAACACTTTGATAGTGTGATCAAAGCATATGGTTTTATACAGACTTTTGGAGAAGCCTGTATTTACAAGAAAGTGAGTGGGAGCGCTATAGCATTTATGATATTATATGTGGATGACATATTGTTGATTGGAAATGATATAGAATTTCTGTATAGCATAAAGGGATACCTGAATAAGAGTTTTTCTATGAAAGACCTCGGAGAAGCTGCTTACATATTGGGCATCAAGATCTATAGATATAGATCAAGACGCTTAATTGGACTTTCACAAAGCACATACCTTGATAAAGTTTTGAAGAAGTTCAAAATGGATCAGTTAAAGAAAGGGTTCTTGCCTGTGTTACAAGGTGTGAAGTTGAGTCAGACTCAATGCCCGACCACTGCAGAAGATAGAGAGAAAATGAAAGTCATTCCCTATGCTTCAGCCATAGGTTCTATCATGTCTGCAATGCTGTGTACCAGACCTGATGTGTGCCTTGCTATAAGCATAGCAGGGAGGTACCAAAGTAATCCTGGAGTGGAGCACTGGACAATGGTCAAGAACATCCTGAAATACCTGAAAAGGACTAAGGATATGTTTCTCGTTTATGGAGGTGAAAAAGAGCTCGTCGTAAATGGTTACGTCGATGCAAGGTTTGACACTGATCCAGATGACTCTAAGTCACAAACCGGATATGTATTTTTATTGAATGGAGGAGCTATCAGTTGGTGCACTTCCAAGCAGAGCATCATGGCGGGATCTACGTGTAAAGTGGAGTACATTGCTGCTTCAGAAGCAGCAAATGAAGGAGTTTGGATGAAGGAGTTCATATAAGATCTAGGTGTCATACCTAGTGCATCGGGTCCAACAAAAATCTTTTGTGACAATACTGGTGCAATTGCCTTGGCAAAGGAATCCAGATTTCACAAGAGAACCAAGCACAACAAGAGACGCTTCAATTCCATCTGTCATCAAGTGTCGGAGGGGGACATAGAGATTTGCAAGATACACACAGATTTGAATGTTGTAGACCCGTTGACTAAGCCTCTTCCACAAGCAAAACATGATCAACACCAAGACTCCATGTGTGTTAGAATCATTACTATGTAATCTAGATTATTGACTCTAGTGCAAGTTGGAGAGTGAAGGAAATATGCCCTAGAGGCAATAATGAAGTTATTATTTATTTCCATAATTCATGATAAATGTCTATTATTTATGCTAGAATTGTATTAACCGGAAACTTAGTACATGTGTGAATACATAGACAGAACATATAGTCCCTAGTATGCCTCTACTTGACTAGCTTGTTAATCAAAGATGGTTATGTTTCCTAACTATAGACATGTGTTGTCATTTGATGAACAGGATCACATCATTAGGAGAATGATGTGATGGACATGACCCATCCGTTAGCTTAGCATTATGATCGTGTTAGTTTAATTGCTACTGCTTTCTTCATGACTTATACAAGTTCCTCAGACTATGAGATTATGCAACTCCCGAATACCGGACGAACACTTTGTGTGCTACCAAACATCACAACGTAAATGGGTGATTATAAAGGTGCTCTACAGGTGTCTCCGAAGGTGTTTGTTGGGTTGGCATAGATCGAGATTAGGATTTGTCACTTCCTGTTTCGGAGAGGTATCTCTGGGCCCTCTCGGTAATCACTATAAGCCTTGCAAGCATTGTAACTAATGAGTTAGTTGCGGGATGAAGTATTATAGAACGAGTAAAGAGACTTGCCGGTAATGAGATTGAACTAGGTATGATGATATCGACGATCGAATCTCGGGCAAGTAACATACCGATGACAAAGGGAACAACGTATGTTGTTATGCGGTTTGACCGATAAAGATCTTCGTAGAATATGTAGGAACCAATATGATCATCCAGGTTCCGCTATTGGTTATTGACCGGAGATGTGTCTCGGTCATGTCTACATAGATCTTGAACCCGTAGGGTCCGCACGCTTAACGTTCGATGACGATTGGTTTTATGAGTTTCTGTTATATGATGCATCGAAGGTTGTTCAGAGTCCCGGATGTGATCACTGACATGACGAGGACTCTCAAAATGGTCGAGACATGAAGATTGATATATTGGAAGGCTATGTTTGGACACGAGAAAGGTTCCGGGGGGTTCGGGCATTTTTCAGGAGTACCGGGAGGTTACCGGAACCCCCCGGGGAGTTAATGGGCCTTAATGGGCCGTGCTGGAAGAGAGGAGGAGGCGGCCAAGGTGGGGGCACGCCCCCCAAGCCCATTCTGAATTGGGAGGGGGCTGGGCCCCCTTTCCTTCTCTCCCTCTCCCTCTTCCTTCTTCTCCTGCTCCAACTAGGGAAAGGGGGAAACCTACTCCTACTGGGAGTAGGACTCCCCCCCTTGGGCGCGCCATAGAGGGCCGGCCCTCTGATATGTCCATTTTGCATCATGCTTTTATATCGATATTTATTGCATTATGGGTTGTTATTTCATGTTATGTCACAATACTTATGCCTATTCTCTCTTATTTTACAAGGTTTACATGAAGAGGGAGAATGCCGGTAGCTGGGATTGTGGGCTGGAAAAGGAGCAAATACTGGAGACCTATTCTGCATAGCTCCAAACGTCTTGAAACTCCACAAATGTCATTTTTGGAATTAATAATAAATGTTGAGTGGAAGAAATACCAGAGGGGGCCCACACCCTGGCCATGAGGGTGGGGGCGCCCCCTACCCCCTGGGCGCGCCTCCTGCCTCGTGGGCCCCCTGGCAGCCCTCCGGTGGCCATCTTCTGCTATATGAAGTCTTTTACCCTAGAAAAAATCATAAGCAAGCTTACGGGAGAAACTCCGCCGCCACGAGGCAGAACCTTGGCGGAACCAATATAGGGCTCCGGCAGAGCTGTTCTGCCGGGGAAACTACCCTCCGGGAGGGGGAAATCATCACCATCGTCATCACCAACGATACTCTCATAAGGAGGGGGTCAATCTCCATCAACATCTTCACCAGCACCATCTCCTCTCAAACCCTAGTTCATCTCTTGTATCCAATCTTTGTACCAAAACCTCAGATTGGTACCTGTGGGTTGCTAGTAGTGCAGATTACTCCTTGTTGTTGATGCTAGTTGGTTTATTTGGTGGAAGATCATATGTTCAGATCCTTAATGCATATTAATACCCCTCTGATTATGAACATGAATATGCTTTGTGAGTAGTTACGTTTGTTCCTGAGGACATGGGAGAAGTCTTGCTATTAGTAGTCAAGTGAATTTCGTATTCGTTTGATATTTTAATGAGATGTATGTTGTCTCTCCTCTAGTGGTGCTATGTGAACGTCGACTACATGACACTTCACCATTATTTGAGCCTAGAGGAAGGCATTGGGAAGTAATAAGTAGATGATGGGTTGTTAGAGTGACAGAATCTTAAACTCTAGTTTATGCGTTGCTTCGTAAGGGGCTGATTTGGATCCACTTGTTTCATGCTATGGTTAGGTTTACCTTAATACTTCTTTTGTAGTTGCAGATGCTTGCAATAGGGGTTAATCATAAGTGGGATGCTTGTCCAAGAAAGGGCAGTACCCAAGCGCCGGTTCACCCACATATCAAATTATCAAAGTAACGAACGTGAATCATATGAGCTTGATGAAAACTAGCTTGACAATAATTCCCATGTGTCCTCGGGAGAGCTTTTCTCTATATAAGAACTTGTCCAGGCTTATCCTTTGCTACAAAAAGGATTGGGCCACCTTGCTGGACCTTATTTACTTTCCTTGCTTGTTACTCGTTACAAATTACCTTATCACAAAACTATCTGTTACCGATAATTTCAGTGCTTGCAGAGAATACCTTACTGAAAACCGCTTGTCATTTCCTTCTGCTCCTTGTTGGGTTCGACACTCTTACTTATCGAAAGGACTACGATAGATCCCCTACACTTGTGGGTCATCAAGACTCTTTTCTGGCACCGTTGCCAGGGAGTGAAGCGCCTTTGGTAAGTGGAACTTGGTAAGGAAACATTTATATAGTGTGCTGAAATTTACTATCACTTGTTACTATGGAACATAATCCTTTGAGGGGCCTGTTCGGGGTATCTTCACCCCGACCAGTAGAGCAAAGAGTTTCTCCTCGACCTACTAAACCTACTGAAAATGTTTACTTTGAAATTCCTTCGGGTATGGTAGAGAAACTGCTAGCTAATCCTTTTACAGGAGATGGAACATTGCATCCCGATTTACACCTAATCTATGTGGATGAAGTTTGTGGATTATTTAAGCTTGCAGGTATGCCTGATGTTGTCAAAAAGAAGGTTTTCCCTTTATCTTTGAAGGGAGATGCATTGACATGGTATAGGCTATGTGATGATATGGGATCATGAGACTACAAACGATTGAAATTGGAATTTCACCAGAAGTTTTATCCTATGCATCTTGTTCATCGTGATCGTAATTATATATATAATTTTTGGCCTCGCGAAGGAGAAAGCGTCGCTCAAGCTTGGGGGAGGCTTAAGTCAATGTTATATTCATGCCCCAATCATGAGCTCTCAAGAGAAATGATTATTCAAAAAATTAATGCTCGGCTTTCTCTCAACAATCGCTCCATGCTCGATACTTCTTGTGCTGGGTCTTTTATGATGAAGACTATTGAATTCAAATGGGATTTATTCGAAAGAATTAAATGCAACTCTGAAGATTGGGATATCAACGAAGGTAAGGAGTCAGGTATGACACCTAAGTTTGATTGTGTTAAATCTTTTATGGATACCGATGCTTTTCGTGGATTTAGCACTAAATATGGACTTGACTCGGAGATAGTAGCTTCTTTCTATGAATCATTTGCTACTCATGTTGACCTCCCTAAGGAGAAGTGGTTTAAATATAATCCTCGCACTGAAGTAAAATTAGTTGCACCTATTACAGTAGAAGAAAATATTATCACTTATAATGATCCTATTATTCCTGCTACTTATGTTGAGAAACCACCTTTCCCTGTTAGGACAAAGGATCATGCTAAAACTTCAATTGTGGTTCATAAGAGTAATACTAGAACATATACACCACCTGAGCAAATTAAAGTTGAACCTAGTATTGCTATGGTTAAAGATCTCTTGACCGATAATATTGATGGGCATGTTATTTACTTCTATGATGAAGCTACTAGAATTGCTAGACCGGATAATAAGCATAAACATAGACCTATCGTAGGCATGCCTGTTATTTATGTTAAAATAGGAGATCATAGTTATCATGGCTTATGTGATATGGGTGCTAGTGCTAGTGCAATACCTCATTCCTTATACAAATAAATTATGCATGACATTGCACCTGCTGAAATAGAAGAAATTGATGTTACAATTAAGCTTGCCAATAGAGATACTATTTCACCAATTGGGATTATTAGAGCTGTTGAAGTCATGTGTGGGAAAGTTAAATATCCTAATGATTTTCTTGTTCTTGGTTCCCCACAAGATGACTTTTGTCCCATTATATTTGGTAGACCCTTCTTGAACACTGTTAATGCTAAGATACATTGCGAAAAGGATGTTGTTACTATTGGTTTAGGGGATATGTCTCATGAGTTTAATTTTGCTAAATTTCATAGACAATCCCATGATAAAGAATTGCCTAGTAAGGATGAAATTATTGGTCTTGCTTCTATTGCCGTGCCTCCTAATGATCCTTTAGAACAATATTTGCTA
Organism: Triticum aestivum; assembly: GCF_018294505.1. Classification (NCBI taxonomy): domain Eukaryota; kingdom Viridiplantae; phylum Streptophyta; class Magnoliopsida; order Poales; family Poaceae; genus Triticum; species Triticum aestivum. Next base: position 609,465,307 of record NC_057807.1, on the reverse strand, counting down.
GACCATGAAAATGATATGTTTATGAATGAAAGAAGGGAAATAGATGAAGTATTCTTTAAACATGGACCTATTTTGAAACACAACTTGCCTGTTGAAATCCTAGGGGATCCTCCTCCACCCAAGGGTGATCTCGTGTTTGAGCTTAAACCATTACCTGATACTCTTAAGTATGCTTGTCTTGATGAAAAGAAGATATATCATGTTATTATTAGCGCTAACCTTTCAGAGAAGGAAGAGGAAAGATTATTGAAAACTCTAAAGAAGCACCGTACTGCTATTGGATATACTCTTGATGATCTTAAGGGCATTAGTCCCACTCTATGCCAACACAAAATAAATTGGAGAAAGACGCCAAACTCGTTATTGACCACCAACGACGGTTGAATCCTAAGATGAAAGAAGTGGTAAGAAAGGAAATACTAAAGCTCCTCGGGGCAGGTATAATTTATCCCGTTGTTGATAGTCAGTGGGTAAGCCCTGTCCATTGTGTCCCTAAGAAGGGAGGTACTACTGTTGTTCCTAATGATAAAGATGGATTGAACCCACAAAGAATTATTACAGGTTATAGGATGGTAATTGATTTCCTAAGTTAAATAAAGCTACTAAAAAGGATCATTACCCTCTACCTTTTATTGATCAAATGCTAGAAAGATTATCCAAACTTACACATTTTTGCTCTCTAGACGGTTATTCTGGTTTCTCTCAAATACCTGTATCAGCAGAAGATCAAGAAAAGACCACTTTTACTTGCCCTTTCAGTACTTTTGATTATAGACGTATGCCTTTTGGTTTATGTAATGCACCTGCTACCTTTCAAAGATGCATGATGGCTATATTCTCTGACTTTTGTGAAAAGATTTGTGAAGTTTTCATCGATGATTTCTCTGTTTATGGATCTTCTTTTGATTGTTGGTTGAGCAACCTTGATCGAGTTTTGCAGAGATGTGAAGATACTAGTCTCGTCTTGAATTGGGAGAAGTGCCACTTTGTGGTTAATGCAGGCATTGTCTTGGGGCATAAAATTTCTGCAAGAGGTATTGAAGTTGATAAAGCTAAAGTTGATGCTATTGAAAAGATGACATGTCCCAAGGACATTAAAGGTATAAGAAGTTTCCTTGGTCATGCCGGTTTTTATAGGAGGTTCATTAAGGATTTCTCTAAAATTTCTAGGCCTCTGACTAATTTATTGCAAAAATATATTCCTTTTGTCTTCGATGATGATTGTGTAGAAGCATTTGAAATACTTAAGAAAGCTTTGATTTCTGCACCTATTGTTCAGCCACCTGATTGGAATTTACCCTTTGAAATTATGTGTGATGCTAGTGATTATGCTGTAGGTGCTGTTCTAGGACAAAGAGTTGACAAAAAACTAAATTTTATACAATATGCTAGTAAAACTCTAGACAATGCCCAGAGAAATTATGCTACTATTGAAAAAGAATTTTTAGAAGTTGTATTTGCTTGTGATAAGTTCAGACCTTATATTGTTGATTCTAAAGTAACTATTCACACTGATCATGGTGCTATTAAATATCTTATGGAAAAGAAAGATGATAAACCTAGACTTATTAGATGGGTTCTCTTGCTCCAAGAATTTGATTTGCATATTATTGATAGAAAGGGAGCTGAGAACCCCGTTGCACACAACTTGTCTAGGTTAGAGAATGTTCTTGATGACCCACTACCTATTGATAATATCTTTCCTGATGAACAATTAGCTGTCATAAATGCTTCTCGTACTACTCCATGGTATGCTAATTATGCTAATTACATTGTTGCTAAATTCATACCACCTAGTTTCACATACCAGCAAAAGAAAAAGTATTTCTATGATTTAAGACATTACTTATGGGATGACCCACACCTTTATAAAGAACGAGTAGATGGTGTTATTAGACGTTGTGTACCTGATCATGAACAGGAACAGATCCTACGCAAGTGTCACTCCGAGGCATATGGAGGACACCACGCTGGAGATAGAACTACACATAAGGTATTGCAATCTGGTTTTTATTGGCCTACTCTCTTCAAAGATGCCTATAAGTTTGTCTTGTCTTGTGATGAATGTAGAAGAATTGGTAATATTAGTAGACGTCAAGAAATTCCTATGAATTATTCTCTTGTTATTGAACCATTTGATGTTTGGGGCTTTGATTATATGGGACCGTTTCCTTCCTCTAATGGGTATACACATATTTTAGTTGTTGTTGATTATGTTACTAAGTGGGTAGTAGCTATTCCAACTAGTAGTGCTGATCATAACACCTCTATTAAGATGCTTAAAGAAGTTAGTTTTCCGAGGTTTGGTGTCCCTAGATATTTAATGACTGATGGTAGTTCACATTTTATTCATGGTGCTTTTCGTAAAATGCTTGCTAAGTATGACGTTAATCATAGAATTGCATCTCCTTATCACCCACAGTCTAGTGGTCAAGTAGAATTGAGTAATAGAGAGCTTAAATTAATTTGCAAAAGACTGTTAATAGATCTAGAAAGAATTGGTCCAAGAAACTTGATGATGCATTATGGGCTTATAGAACTGCATATAAAAATCCTATGGGTATGTCTCCATATAAAATGGTTTATGGAAAGGCATGTCACTTACCTCTCGAACTAGAACATAAGGCATATTGGGCTATTAAAGAGCTCAATTATGATTTCAAACTTGCTGGTGAGAAGAGGTTATTTGACATTAGCTCACTTGATGAATGGAGAACCCAAGCTTACGAGAATGCCAAACTGTTTAAAGAAAAAGTTAAAGGATGACATGACAAAAGGATACAAAAGCGTGAGTTTAATGTAGGTGATTATGTTTTTCTTTTCAACTCTCGTTTAAGATTTTTTGCTGGAAAACTTCTCTCTAAATGGGAAGGCCCTTATGTTATCGAGGAGGTCTATCGTTTCGGTGCCATAAAAATCAACAACTACGAAGGCAAAAATCCGAAGGTGGTGAACGGTCAAAGAATCAAACATTATATCTCAGGTAATCCCATAAATGTTGAAACTAATGTTATTGAAACCGTAACCCCGGAGGAATACATAAGAGACACTTTTCAGAACATTTCAGACTCCGAAAAGGAATAGGTATGTGGTACAGTAAGTAAACCGACTCCAAAACAGTTCTAATAGCAATTTTTCTCTGTTTTGGAATATTTAAGGAAATAGAAAAATAAGAAGTAGTTTGGGAAGGACACGAGGCTTCCACGAGGGTGGAGGGCACGCCCTAACCCCCCTTGGCGTGCCCCCCTGCCTCGTGGGCACCTCGTGTGCTCTCCGGACTCTGTTTTCTTGCACCATACTTCTTTTGGTCGGTAAAAATTCATTATATAATCCCCCGATGGTTTTAACCATCGTATCACGCAAATATCCTCTGTTGTTGTTCCTTGTTGTTTCTGTCGCAGATACAGAGTAGGATGTCTTCTCAAGAGTCAGTCGGAGAAAGTCGGGTGTCCCATCCGATGTTAGGTCCAGGAGCAAACAATGATGCTTATCACTTTGGGCCATCAACGGAGGAGGAGATGGAGGCTGACCTTAAAAGGATAGATGCCATGGAGGAGGATCAAGAAGTTACCTCTCGTTTCCAATCCGGATTCACGACGGGGAACTACAGAGCTCAGCCATTCCAAACTCGGTCATCCCTTTCAATGTTAGATTTCTTTCTTATGAAAATATGAAAAAGAGTGTCACTTGTTCTCCAGAAGCTACGCAACATCCATGGGTGAAAGGAGCTTTAGCCATCACGGGTAAACTCCGCGAGGAAAATATGGACCTCAAGCAGCAAGTCAATAAGCTCGAGGAGGATAATCGTATCTTAAGGGGCATCATCGCCAAGAAGATCACACCACCACTTCCGAAGAAGGAGACATAATCACATGGGTATGGGCACTCCCCTTGGCAACTGCCAAGCTTGGGGGAGGTGCCCCGGTATCGTATCACCATCACACTCCTATCTTTACCTTTTTCTTAGTTCGATCCTTTTGGTAATATCTTGATCTAGTATGACTTAGTGTTGAATTTTGCTTTATGATCCCTCTTTGTAATCAAGTCCGTGAGCTATATATAATAAAGATTAGTGTTGAGTCAAGGGCTTTGCTATCTTACCATGATCTTGAATAAAAGTAAAAGAAGGAATAAAAAGCAATTAAGAGATCATATTGATCTTATGGAAGGTAATGACTTCACATATAAAGAGTATGATACATAAAAGTTGTTGAGAGTTGGCAAACATAGTTTTGGTCATCGTTCCAATTAATAGGAAGTAATAAAGAAAGAGAGGTTTTCACATACAAACATACTATCTTGGACATCTTTTATGATTGTGAGCACTCATTAAAGTATGACATGCTAAAGAGTTGATGTTGTACAAGGAAGACAATGTAATGGGTTATGTTTTCTCATATCTGAATTAAAGTATATTGTCATGGATCATCCAACATGTTGAGCTTGCTTTTGCCCCTCAGGCTAGCCAAATTCCTTTCACCAAGTAGAGATACTACTTGTGCTTCCAAATATCCTTAAACCCATGAGAGTCCACCATACCTACCTATGGATTGAGTAAGATCCTTCAAGTAAGTTGTCATGTTGCATGCAATGAAAATTGCTCTCTAAATATGTATGACTTATTAGTGTGGAGAAAATAAGCTTTGTACGATATTGTGATATGGAAGTAATAAAAGTGACAGACTGCATAATAAAGGTTCATATCCCAAGTGGCAATATAAAGTTACGTTCTTTTGCACTAAGATTTCGTGCATCCAACCCTAAAAGCACATGACAACCTCTGCTTCCCTCCGCGAAGGGCATATCTTTTACTTTCTGTCTTACATAAGAGTCATGGTGATCTTCACCTTTCCTTTTTACATTTTATCCTTTGGAAAGCACCTCGTGTTGGAAAGATCCTGATATATATATATATATCCAATTGGATGTAAGTTGGCATGAACTATTATTGTTGACATTACCCTTGAGGTAAAAGGTTGGGAGGCAACACTATAAGCCCCTATCTTTCTCTATGTCTGATTAAAACTCCATAACCATAAGTATTGCGTGAGTGTTAGCAATTGTGAAAGACTAAATGATAGTTGAGTATGTGGACTTGCTGAAAAGCTCTTATATTGACTCTTTCCGATGTTATGATAAATTGCAATTGCTTCAATGACCGAGGTTGTAGTTTGTTGGTTCTCAATGAAGTTTCTGATTCATGCTTGACATTGTGGATAGATTGTTATTTTAGCATAAGAAATCATATGACAAAAAAATGTGATGTTATAAGAATGATCATGATGCCCTCATGTCCATATTTTATTTAATCGACACCTCTATCTCTAAACATCTGGACATATTTTTCGATATCGGCTTCCGCTTGCGGACAAGCGAGGTCTAAGCTTGGGGAATTGATACGTCCATTTTGCATCATGCTTTAATATCGATATTTATTGCATTATGGGCTGTTATTTCACGTTATGTCACAATATTTATGCCTATTCTCTCTTATTTTACAAGGTTTACATGAAGAGGGAGAATGCTGGCAGCTGGGATTATGGGCTGGAAAAGGAGCAAATATTGGAGACCTATTCTGCATAGCTCCAAAAGTCCTGAAACTCCACGAAAGTTATTTTTGGAATTAATAATAAATATTGAGGGGAACAAGTACTAGAGGGGCCCCACACCCTGGCCACGAGGGTGGGGTGCGCGCCCTACCCCTTGGGCGCGCCCCCTGCCTCATGGGCCCCCTGGAAGCCCTCAGGTGGCCATCTTCTGCTGTATGAAGTCTTTTCCCCTTGAAAAAATCATAAGCAAGCTTACAGGACGAAACTCCGCCGCCACGAGGCGGAACCTTGGCGGAACCAATCTAGGGCTCCGGCAGAGCTGTTCTGCCGGGGAAACTTCCCTCCGTGAGAGGGAAATCATCACCATCGTCATCACCAACAATCCTCTCATCGGGAGGGGGTCAATCTCCATCAACATCTTCACCAGCACCATCTCCTCTTAAACCCTAGTTCATCTCTTGTATCCAATCTTTGTACCAAAACCTTAGATTGGTACATGTGGGTTGCTAGTAGTGTTGATTACTCCTTGTAGTTGATGCTAGTTGGTTTATTTGGTGGAAGATCATATGTTCAGATCCTTAATGCATATTAATACCCCTCTGATTATGAACATGAATATGCTTTGTGAGTAGTTACGTTTGTTCCTGAGGACATGGGAGAAGTCTTGTTATTAGTAGTCATGTGAATTTCGTATTCGTTCGATATTTTGATGAGATCTATGTTGTCTCTCCTCTAGTGGTGTTATGTGAACGTCGGCTACATGACACTTCACCATTATTTGGGCCTAGAGGAAGGCATTGGGAAGTAATAACTAGATGATGGGTTGCTAGAGTGACAGAAGCTTAAACCCTAGTTTATGCGTTGCTTTGTAAGGGGCTGATTTGGATCCACTTGTTTCATGCTATGGTTAGGTTTACCTTAATACTTCTTCAACAGTTCTGGATGCTTGCAATAGGGGTTAATCATAAGTGGGATGCTTGTCCAAGAAAGGGCAGTACCCAAGCACCGGTCCACCCACATATCAAATTATCAAAGTAATGAACGCGAATCATATGAGCTTGATGAAAACTAGCTTGACGATAATTCCCATGTGTTCTCGGGAGCGCTTTTCTCTATATAAGAACTTGTCCAGGCTTATCCTTTGCTACAGAAAGGATTGGGCCACCTTGTTGCACCTTATTTACTTTCATTGCTTGTTACTCGTTACAAATTACCTTTTCACAAAACTATCTATTACCGATAATTTCAGTGCTTGCAGAGAATATGATTGTCATTTCCTTCTACTCCTCGTTGGGTTTGACACTCTTACTTATCGAAAGGACTAAGATAGATCCCCTACACTTCTGGGTCATCACCCTCCCCTCCTCCACTCCTTTATATACGGGGAAGGGGGCACCCCATAGACACACAAGTTGATCTTTTAGCCGTGTGCGGTGCCCCCTCCACAAATTTCCACCTCGGTCGTATCGTCGTAGTGCTTAGGCGAAGCCCTGCGCCGGTAACTTCATCATCACCGTCACCACGTTGTCGTGCTGACAAAACTCCCTCGACCTCAGCTGGATCTAGAGTTCGTGGGACGTCATCGAGCTGAACGTGTGCAGATTGCGGAGGTGCCGTATCTTCGGTGCTAGGATCGGTCGGATCATGAAGACGTACGACTACATCAACCGTGTTGTCATAACGCTTCCATTTTCAATCTACGAGGGTAAGTGGACACACTCTCCCGTCTCGTTGCTATGCATCTCCTAGATAGATCTTGCGTGATCGTAGGAATTTTTTTGGAAATACTGCGTTCTCCATCAAATACAGACCAATTGCCCTATGCCCGGTGCTATATAAAATTGTTGTCAAAGTCGTGGCTAATAGGCTTCGGCTTATTCTTTATGAGGTTATAGGGGAGGAGCAAAGTGCCTTCGTACCTGGTTGTCTGATCACGGACAACGTACTAGTCGCTTATGAATGTGTCCATGCCATCCGCAGGAGGAAGAAGGGTAAAAATGCAAGCTGCGCGGTCAAGCTGGATATGTTAAAAGCTTACGACCGGGTGGAGTGGCATTACCTCGAAGCAATGTTGTCTAGACTAGGCTTCGGGGATAGTTTTATCAGACTCGTCATGAAGTGTGTCACTTCTGTTTGGTTCACGATCAAGGTGAATGGGGAACTCCTACCTTTCTTTGATCCCACGAGGGGTCTCCATCAGGGCTGCCCCATGTCTCCTTACCTCTTCCTCATTTGTGCACAAGGCCTCACAGCCCTTCTAAACAACTATGGGGGTGCATACATTGACAGAGGAGTTCGGGTAAGTATCCATGCACCATGGGTAAATCACCCTTTATTTGCTGGCGATAGCCTCATCTTCCTCAATGCAAATACCCAAAGTGTAGACAGGCTCAATGAGATTCTCCGGATTTATGCCGAGTACTCCGGTCAGGCAGTTAACCGGGAGAAGAGCTCTATCTTCTTCAGTGCAAACGTAGGACAACCGCTCAGAGAGATCCTCAAAAGCTCTGTCGGAATTATGGTGGAAGCATTTTCACAGCGCTATCTAGGGTTGCCTACAGCCATTGGAAGAATTATGAGTGGCACCTTCAACCATATTGGTGACCTGTGCATAACAAGATAGGTGGCTAGTCAGAGAAACCTTGCGCGCGGGGAGGGAGGTTCTTATAAAATCAGGTGCACAGGCCATACCAACCTACAACATGAGTTGTTTTCTGCTGACAAAGAAAGTGTGTAAGAGTATCACGTCTCCCATGGCTAAATATTGGTGGGGAAGCTCTCTCGACAAAAGATCTCTACATTGGATGTCCTGGGACAAACTGACCGTGCCAAAGGTCCAGGGGGTATGGGTTTTCGGGACCCTCAAGTGTTCAATCTCGCCATCCTTGGCAAACAGGGCTGGCGGCTGCTGACAAACCCGAACTCCTTGTGTGCTCGGGTGTTAAAAGGAAGATACTTCCTGCACATAGATTTCCTTCATGCTATGGCGCCGGCCCGGGGTTCCACTACGTGGAAGGCGATCGTGGCTGGGCGGAAGGCGTTGGAAGAAGGCTTGATTCACAGGGTTGGCGACGGCACGACGATCTCAATCTGGACAGACCCGTGGATACTAACTACCACATCACTGAAGCCTAGCGGCCGCATTGGAGATGCTCCACTCACAAAAGTTTCAGAAGTGATTGATGTTTACACAGGAACGTGGAATGTGGATTTAATTCGCCAAAACTTCACTCCCCCCCCCCCCCACGCGGCAGCAATACTGAATATCCCTTTAAGGGTGGCGGGCAGAGAGGACACTTTGGCATGGGCTTTGGAAAGGTCAGGACACTATACTGTCAAATCGGCGTACCGATCCCTGATGACTCGTAACGAGCTTAGTTCTCCAGTGGAAGGGACGGTAACGGAGACATCACCGAATAATAAACAGTTGTGGACTGCACTTTGGAAGTTAAATGTGTTACCGAAGATCAGAGTATTCTGGTGGAGAGTTCTTCGGGGGATTCTACCGGACTCTGTGACTCTACACTACCGGCACATCAAACAGATGGGCCATTGCGACATTTGTCAGGCTACATACGAAGACCTGAAGCATGCACTGATGACTTGCATGCATGCAAGCTTGTTCTGGGCGGCAGCTAGAGATCGCTTTGACTTACAGTTACCAAGGTTGCACCGAGATTCCTTGGCTCGCGACATCACTTTAGACAAACTGATCTCTGATGATGCACGATGCAAGATATTACTATCATGCATTCCATTTGGACTTCGAGGAGCAAGTGGACACATGATCAGAAGGGGTTCGATCCCGCGATGGCCATGAAGTGGATGCAAGAGACACTATCCATTCTTGACATACCAGGCCGACGCACTCGGACGGCGGGCCAGTGCTGGCGCCCCCCGGAAGCAGGATGGGTCACCATTAACACTGACAGATCAGTGTTCGACGGCCAGCCCAATGGGGGAGGGGGGAGTTGCACGCTCCCATCTTGAATTTCAAGGCGCTTGGTGCAAACCTCTGCAGGGAGTCTCGGACTCCTTCATTGACAAGCTACTGGCTTTTCGGGAGGGGGTAATTTTTGCTCAGCTCCAAGGTTACTCACATGTGATAATCGAGGTTGACTGTCTTCAGCTGATTGATCTCTGGAACTCGCGAGGCAATTCCAGATCGATTGCATGGCCTATCTTTAGAGAATTATTGGACATTGTACCACATTTTATTTCCTTTTCGGTTCGACATGTCGGTAGGGACTTGAATGTGACGGCCCATCTTTGTGCTGAGCATGCCTGTACGCTTGATGGGACGGACAGTTGGCTAGTTGTTAGCCCAGATTTCCTCCGCACTAGCCTACGGGCAGACTGTAACCAGCTCCTGCTATTCTGAATAAAGTCCAAAATTCGATGCAAAAAAAAGTTAGCCGTTTGTTAACAAGTCGCAAACACACGCGTACGCAACTCGCTGACCGCTGACCGTTGCATACTGAACAACTAACCGCATTCACAAAGTTAAACGGACATGCACTAAACATCAATGCACAAAGCTAGCTTACAACAAGAGGATGCAGCTGAACAAGTCTGAGGTACCACTGCATGGAGCCTGCAACGCTGGACGGTCTTCAAACTCTGGAATGAGCTGTCAACTTCGAGAGGGACCATTAGATGCACGTCGAGAGACAAGGCACATGATTGTGCATGGACTCGTTTTCCAGTGTGCTCAGTTTTTTTAAAAGAGGTCTGAGGTTCTTTTTTAATACAGAGAAAAAACTGCGAATTTGCAAATACTACAGTGTTGAAACCATAGTTTTTAGAGGTGACCAAGCAGCTCACTGTAATTAAAACTGTGGTGATCTAAAAAACTGTAGTATTCATAAAATACATAGAAAATACTTTATTATCAAACAGGGCCAGCACAACATTCTCACCCTAAAAGTGAAACCCTTGATCGTACAGACGTTCCGGCCGCTCATCTTCTATGATCATATTATGCATGATCACACAAGCAGTCATCACCTCACATAGCTTCTTCGTGCTCCAAGTCCTAGCAGGATACCGAACGATGCCCCATCGAGATTGCAAAACACGAAAGGCACGCTCGACGTCCTTCCTAGCACCCGCTTGCTCTTGGGCAAATCTTGTCCTCTTCTCTCGACAGGGTTGGGGATTGTCTTCACAATAGTGGTCCACTGAGGATAGATACCGTCACCTAGGTAGTATCCTTTGTCGTAGTTGTGGCCGTTGATGGTAACATTCACCGGTGGGCTGTTGCCTTCGTCAATCCTAGCAAACACCAACGAGCGTTGAAGCGCGTTGATATCATTGTGTGATCCGGCCATGACAAAGAAAGATTGCTAGATCCAGCGATCTTGTGAGACCACGACCTCAAATATGACAATGCAAGTCCTGACATGGCCCTTATACTGGACTTGTCAAGTAGAAGGGCAGTTCTTCCACTCCCAATGCATGCAGTCTATGCTGCTAAGCATCCTTGGGAAGCCCCTACTAGCATTCTTGGCCAACAAGTGGGCTGAATCTTGAGCAGTCGGCTCTCTCAAGTACTCAGGGCCAAACACATCAATCACAGCCTTGCAAAACTTGTACATGGAGTCTAGGCATGTAGACTCCCTCATACGGACGTACTCATCAATGAGATCACCGGGCACTCCGTATGCAAGCATCTGGACGGTTGTAGTGCATTTCTGATAAGATGAGAAGCCAATCTTTCCAAGGGCATCCTCTTTGCACTCGAAATAGTCATCGTATCCGACCACCCTCTCTAATTAATACGGTTGAAAAGGTGCCTACTCATACGAAAACGCCGTCGGATTTTCTGATGTTTGAACAACGGGTTGATTGTGTCAATGTAGTCCTTCCAAACAAGGAAATAGACGCTCTTTCGGTTGCGATTCAACGCCAGAAGGTGCTCCGGGATCAAGCCATGGAACAACGGCCGCTAGCTATTAAGGTGGTGATGGACTAACACGGCAGCCAAGATCTCCTTCTCCTCATTGGACGAGGAATCGTCGGAGTAGCAAAGGAAATTGTGAAAAAAGAACTCATCGGCGGAGTCCATTTTGTACCTTGGCAAACTGTCGAACAACTTGCGGATGTCGATGAAGGAGCCGGCCGGCGAGGAGACGCACGCCTCCCTTGGACCAAGTGGCTGCCCTGGAGGCGTCCGACGAGCGTGATGACATCAGGAAGAAGGAGCTGGCTGGCGGCGAGGCATCTTCCTGCTCGCGTCGGCGTCGGGATGTGGGGGTGGGAAGCTTCGGTGCCCTGGCGGTAAGACGGTGGTGGCAGCGACGTGGGAGGTGGCGGCTTTGGGGGGAGGTGTCTCGGCACCAGCTGCTGGCAGAGGCACCAAAAATGGGCGGCGGCGGCGACGCGGCGGAGGCGGGCGAGGGTTTGCTGTTGATCTTGGGATACGAGAGGATGACCAATGTGCCACCGACTAGCGGGCCAGGGGAAGAGTAGACGCGCGTCGCTCGCGTCCGTATTGTGTCCACGCCGACACAAATGAGGCTAAAAAATAGACCGAAATAGGTCGGCAGGCGAACGAAAAGCGGACCCGTGTCCGTTTGGGTCGGCGTGTTGGCCCGATTTTTCTGTCTTCGTCGACCCAAACATACTCGTGCGCACAAAATGGGCGCCACGTTCGAGTTGCTCGTAGTTGGTCTACAGCCACGGAGAGGATGATCATACTAACAAATCACCGACGAACCTGGCCGGCCCAACTAGAATAGTTTTTTTCCCCGGGAAACTAATCTGATAACATGTGTCGGATCAAGACCCCTCTCTCTCACACATGAAAGCGAAACAGCCGTGCAGGACAAAATTTCGTTTTACACACAAAATAATTAGCATCTATGTCATGCTGCAGCATATCCTCTGTTCCGATTCCGATGAAACCAAGGCAATACTACACCTACCACATTTGGCGCCACACGGACAAATTAAGGGGTTGTTTAGTTCCCAGCCACAGTTTGACAAGTTAAAATTTGGCAGTCACAGTTTATCAAGTATGTGTTTGGTTTTTGCCACACTTTGACTTGCCACACTTTATTGTCTTTATAGCCCACCTGTCAAAGTGACATTTTTTTTATCATATTTTGCCAAAGTTTGGCGTCTAATTTTTTAGCCACACTTGTGTGGCTTGTCATACTTGTGTGGCTAGCCACACTTTAACTTGGCCACACTAGTCTCCAACCAAACAGACCCTTAGGCCAGCTGCTGCCGCTGCCTCCGGTCAGGGACAAGATGGGCTCGAGTGCCAACGGTGATTACGACGTATACATACTAGTACGTACTAGTACCTGATTACTGAGCTCTGTCCCTATATATACATGCAAAGCCAGAGCTAGAAGCACAACACACAAGCTGCATCCATCCCATCACAGGACCCTTCCCCTTCAGCAACAAGCCAGTCATCTCGCTAGCTTTGCTACTTACTCAGTCAGTGATCGATGGCGTCCAAGCAGATGCTCGTCGCCGTGTTCGCCGCGGCCGCCCTCGCCGTGGCCTTCCTCCCGGGGCTCGCGGTCGCCACGGAGCACATGGTCGGCGACGACAAGGGCTGGACCCTCAATTTCAACTAAACGGCCTGGGCCGAGACCAAACAGTTCGTCGTCGGCGACACGCTAGGTAATTACATACCTCCATTAAATTAATCCTTTCCGGCCAGGCGTACGCTTGATCGCTCCATTTTCTTTGCGACGCGGAACTAATTTCATGCGAACTGTATCGATCGCAGTGTTCAAGTACAACAGCCCCGCCCACAATCTGGTGGAGGTGGGCGGGCCGGACTTCCTCTCGTGCACCAAGCCGGCCAACGCCGTCGTCTTGACTACCGGCGAGGACCGGGTCACGCTCGACAAGGCCGGACGCAAGTGGTTATTCTGCGCCGTCGGCCAGCACTGCCAGAACGGCATGAAGCTCAAGATCACCATCCTCGAGACCGCCCCGCCGACTCCCCAGCCAGCCCCGACCAACCCTGCCGGCAAGCTGCAGGCGCGCTTCGGTGAGGCAGCTGCCGCGGTCACGGCGGTCGCCATGGCCGTGCTCCTGCTCTAGGCCACCACAGTCCCACTCCATCCTCTTTACACATAGCTAGCTCAGCGATCGAGTGTTGCGTTGTGTGTTGGTTTTTGTGTGCGGTCGATCGTGCTGTTATTTTTTACGTTACAACGTTGTGCATTTGTGCCCCTCAAATTTTATTCAATCAAAGATATGTTTCATTTTTCTAGTAAATATATTAGTTTCATTTGGTTATTAATAAAGTTTATCAGTGCGCTTAGAACTTATTTAAAGAACATGCAAGTGAGATCAGATAACTCTCCAGAAAAAGATAATTGTCCACAAAGGTTAACTCAATCCCGTGTGATATATCTCCTCCGTTCTACATTGTGGTGCATATAAAAAAAGTCAAAATTCACAAACTTTGACTAAGTTTATAGAAATAATTATATGTATCTAAAACACCAATATAAAATATGTCTTTTTTGGCGTGAAATCTTCCGATCTATTCTTCATTTTGCGGGGATCTCCCGATCTATTCATCTTAATAAAAAATATATTTAGGTCCATAGACCATCTAGCGACGATTAAAAGCACTGAAGCAAGCCGGAGGCGCATCGCCATCCTCGCTAGAGTCGAGAAACAGTTGTGTAGTAGACAGTCGGAAAGCCGTCATGCTAAGGCTACATAGGACCATCACACTAGAACAATAACTGCTGCTGATGAAGAATAACATAGATCGGAAGGATCCAAACACAGATGAACATAAACGAACGATGACCAGATCCGAGCAAATCCACCAAAGATAGATCCTGCCGGAGACACACATCCACACGTCCACCGACGTTGCTAGATGAACCACCGGGACGGGGGTTAGGCGGGGAGAACTTTGTTCCACCTTCCGGGAGCCACCGCCGTCTTGCCTTCCTGAGCAGGATACAAACCCTAACAAAAATAAAAGAAACATATAAAAATGGAGCCCTCCCTACGACAAGGGCCGAGATCCACCGCGTCCCGATGGGTCTAAGGCCATGGACCGCCGACGGGAGGCAAGGAACCCTAAACGTCTTTTGGGGAGGAGACGCATGATATGCATTTGGTATTTATGTACATATATGTTTCCTTGGTCAAAGTTACAAACATATAACTTTGAAAAAGTCTTATTTCAAATAGAGTGGCATGTGTCCGCCAATTGTCCTACCCAAAAAGAACTGGCCTAAAATTACACAAATTGGAGGAATGCATCTTTCACCCTCATCGAATCCTTCCAGAAATGGCAATCAGGTTTTACTCTAACCAAAGTGAGAGATTTCTGGGTTATACAAATAAAAGTGATTGTAAAATCCCATTCCGAGGAGGCACTGATGTTCGTTGTGTTCTTCCACTCTCCCTGATCATTTCCTCTCCTTGTACCAATCTTCTGTGCCTCGGGTACTGGTGAGTGTTGGGATATGAGATAGAGATAAGGGACAAATAGGTGTACAAATACATAAAGTAAAATCATAATGTGAATCCCGTCCTTCGCATACACAAGCTACAAGGCTACTCCGAAGCCCTTAGCTCGAGGGATTATCCATACATCACAATCGAATCACGAGCAGATTACATTGAACGAAGCACCGGGATAATAGAGAACGATAACTGGAATGATGGCCTCCGGTGAAAAGAAACGGGAAAACAGCTCCTGACATACTCCGGATGGGTAAGAAAAGAATATCTGACAAATGGAATAATTGAGAGGATAATATGAAGGTAGAACCACGAATCTTCGGGAGGACGGACAAGGTTTAAAGGAAAACTCTTCTGCGATCTTCAAATGACGATGAGAAACACCACCAAAATTACTGAGATACTCCGGTAGAATGAAAACGAAGGGGTTTGAGC
The DNA here is from genome assembly GCF_018294505.1 of Triticum aestivum. NCBI lineage: Eukaryota > Viridiplantae > Streptophyta > Magnoliopsida > Poales > Poaceae > Triticum > Triticum aestivum. The sequence goes on along the minus strand of NC_057807.1, from coordinate 609,449,864 downwards.
CAACAATGAAAAGAATTTGAACGGGATCTTGAAAAGGCATCTGACTGATGAAATTCATTCTTACGTCAGACTCCGAAAAGAATTTGATAATAACTCCGAGGAAATTCGAGGAGTCAGGTAAGATCCTGGGAAAAGACCTGTGGGCTAGGGCCCACTAAAATAGAACACCATTGGAAAAGGGATGTTGAATAGATAGATGATGCACCGGAACAATTGAAATATTTGAATGAGGTGACAACCTCGAATTAATTCGGACACAAACAAATCTCCTAAGATGTCTTCTGAACTCCGGAATGATAAACTGGCGAAAGGAGAACGAGCAGGGAAAACACTTGAGCTACGGAAAAGAATATGATCAACACCGAAAAACATGAATTGAGTCCACCGGATAAGAAAAAGAGCTGAAGAATGTCAAACAAAAGAGAATTCACTGGTTGAAATGATTTATGAAAGACTAAAGAGGTTCCACACGAATGAAATTGATGCTCGAAAGAGACTCAGGCTCCGGGAAGAAAAAGGATGGGAGGGCGGGAAAACAAAGACAACTTGGGAGGGGGAACCGACCAATAACTTGAAGAGAAGACACCGGTTGAAATCATTGAGGAAAGAAAGCAAAGACTTCACAGGAGTAGGATGTATACTCGATTACGGACTCTGGTTCCGAGAAGAAGAACAGGGAGGGTGGGTGGGAAAAGAAAACAACTAAGGACAGAGAAATAACTTCGTTCAGAGCAAACTGAGGATTGAACTTGCGAAGACGAAGAGGCTCGAAACAACTTGACGAGAAATGCACCGGATGAAAAGAGGGGAGAACCAACGATCGGAAAACCAATTGCGTGAACCTAAAATAAATTTGAAGGGGAAGAGGAGTAATTTAAAACACCTACGTCAAGATTCCTCACCAGAGCGACGAAGGGGCTGAGGAGTAAAAATAATTCCTACTCTCCGATATAACTAGACTCCGAAAACAGTTTTGTTCTAGACTCAACAACGGCCAAACTACACGATCAATGAAGAGGGGCTCCTAAGGTCGGTCGAGGCTCTGATACCAACTTGTCACGCCCAATATGCGACCCTATCCAAAAGGAACTCGAAGGTCCCACCAAAGATAGACCCGCATATTGAAACGCTTTTGCAAGGTGGATATCATTACATCAACATTACATAATATATGAGGATACATACAAGAGGCATACAATGCCACACGAATACAACATCACAATACATAAGAGCATCATCCGACTACGGATGAAACACAAACAGAAACTCAAACGACATCCATCCTGCTAGCCCAGGCTGCCGACCTTGAACCTATCCCCTGATCGAAGAAGAAGCAGAAGAAGAACTCCAATACAAGCAAACATCGCTCCCGCGTCATGGTCATCGCATAACCTGTACCTACAACTGTTGTTGTAGTAATCTGTGAGCCACGAGGACTCAGCAATCCCATTACCATGGGTATCAAGACTAGCAAAGCTTAATGGGTAAAGGAATGGATCAGTGGTGAGGTAGCAGCAGCGACTAAGCATGTATGGTGGCTAGCATATGCAAATAAGAGCGAGAAGAGAGCAAGCGGAACGGTCGTGAAACTAGCAATGATCAAGAAGTGATCCTGAACTCCTACTTACGTCAAACATAACCCAGAAACCGTGTTCACTTCCCGGACTCCGCCGAGAAGAGACCATCACGGTTACACACGCGGTTGATGCGTTTTAATTTGGATCTGGTGTCAAGTTATCTACAATCGGACATTAACAAATTCCCATCTGCCTATAACCGCAGGCACGGCTTTTGAAAGATTATACCCTGCAGGGGTGTCCCAACTTAGCCCATGATAAGCTCTCGCGATCAACGAAGGATATACCTTCTCCCAGGAAGACCCGATCAGACTCGGAATCCTGGTTTACAAGACATTTCGACAATGGTAAAACAAGACCAGCAAAGCCGCCCGATGCGCCGACAAATCCCGATAGGAGCTGCACATATCTCATTCTCAGGGCACACCGGATGGGTCAGCCTACGAGTAAAACCAGACCTCGAGTTGCCCCGAGGTGGCCCCGCAGTCTGCCCGGTTCGGACCAACACTTAGACAAGCACTGGCCCGGGGGGGGGGCTAAAATAAAGATGACCCTCGGGTTGGCCGACCCAAGGGAAAGGGATAGGTGGTGGTGAGGCAAATGGTAAAACCAAGGTTGGGCCTTGCTGGAGGAGTTTTATTCAAAGCGAACTGTCAAGGGGGTCCCATAAATCACCCGGCCGCGTAAGGAACGCAAAATCCGGGAACATAACACCGGTATGACGGAAACTAGGGCGGCAAGAGTGGAACAAAACACCAGGCAAAAGGCCGAGTCTTCCATCCTTTACCAAGTATATAGATGCATTAATAATATAAGAGATATTGTGATATCCCAACCAAAATCCTGTCCACCATGGAGAAATCTTCAACTTCACCTGCAACTAGCAACGCTATAAGAGGGCTGAGCAAAGCGGTAACATAGCCAAACAACGGTTTGCATAGGAAAGGTGTCAAAGGTTAGAGGTTCATGGCAATAGGGGAGGCTTGATAAACAGGTGATAGGTAGCGCAGCAAAGCGATAGAACGAAGCAACTAGCATAGCAATGATAGTAGTGAGATCCAGGGTAGCGGTCATCTTGCCTGAAATCCCGCAAGGAAGAAGAACAAGTCCATGAAGAAGATGAAGCCGCGAAGACGAACCAAGCGTAGACGAACGAATCCTCACGATCGCAACGAAACAGGAACTATCGAGAAGAAGCACACAACAAGGTAAACACACCACACATATACAAGACATGATGCACATGATGCAAGACAAGACTACATGAAGCTACTCATGGCAAGAGATGATGCAAACAAAAGCAACATATCAAGGCAAGTTTAAATGAGGGCGGGAACAACATATAACAATTCCGGTAAGTCCTCATATGCAAATTTCGAAGTTGGTCCAGATCTGGATAAACCTTATGTTCAAGTTGTTAAACAGCAAGTTAAGATGCACCAAGATGATCTACACAAGATTCTAGTCAAATTACATATAAGGTTCATTTAGTTCGGAGCTACGGCCTAGAAGATATGAGCAAAACAAGTTAAACATGGCATTGATGCAAAATGCACCCAAACATCAAGCAAACACCTCAAAATAAGGATGCAACATGATAATATGAAACTACATGCAATTCTAAGCAAGTTTCATATAGAGCACACTCAAAACGGAGCAACGGTTCAACTCGCAAACACTATACAAGTTTAAAGGACAAGCTGTCCAAAACAGCAACTAGGCATATTGCAAGCATCAAAACAACATGCTACAGGACCTCAACAAGAAAACAAAAGGCATGGGCATGATGTACAGGTAAAGCATTACAAAACATGAACATGGAGCTATCTCCAGAAATCACTAGAACATCCTCAAACACACATGACAAGATTGCAAATAATAACAGTTCAGACTTTGCAGAAAATAACATCAGGTTGCAATGTTTAGAGCTATCAAACAACATGTTACAGGAACTTAACATGGCAAACAAAGGCATGGCATGAATCTACTAATTGCATAGATCAAAAGACCCTTACCGACCATAAGCCAAAAAGGATCAGAAAATATGATGGCACTAATGTAAACATGGCAAGTTATATTACAGATTCATACATGGCAGAAACAGAATTATGAAGGCATGTAGATGAACTTGTACCACTCACCACAGAGCAATATATAGCATGGCAAGGCAACCAACAGTAAGAAGGAATGTTTGTGAAGCTAAGCATGGCAAGAGAAAGTCCATAGGGTGCATGGATCACTAGCAAAACACATGGCAACAACTGAACTTAATGTTAACATGCTGACGGCAACATTATCAAGCAACTTTGGAGCAAGATATGAACAAGCTACAGCAAGCTATAAATGCAACCAGGGGCATGGATGGATAGATTATGACATGTAGAACAAAACACATATAGTGAACATCTCCAGATTATGTATGGAATGACTTGTAGAAGCATGTTTACATAGCATCACGAAATAACAGATTCAGCCTAGCAAAACAGCAACATCAAGTACCCTACTTAGCAAGCTCGATTCACTCACCACAAGTCATTGCATGACAAGATAAGCATAGCATCATCAAGAAGACATATTTATGAAACAATCCAAGGCAAAAACAAGTTCATAGCATGCAAGGATCAACTACAACAACCTTGGCAAAATTGAATAACATGTAAACAATCTGCCAGGAAACATTTTGAAGCAAAAGTAGAACACGAAAATGACATGCTAGACTACTCCATAAATGCAAACAGGGGCATGAATGGATAGAGAACAACCATATGTTCAAAACACCCTTACTGAAGTATCTCAAAATATGCATGGATCTCTCTATAGCATCGTGTTTACATGGCATCAAAATAACAGCAGAACAGAGACTAAAATCAGCAACATCACGATGCGTAGTTTGCATGCTTGTGCTAGTCACCACATTGATCACAAAAATACATGGCATACACCACTGTAAAGATGGCATGGCATAGTTCAAAACACATGTAGACATCAACCTCATAGGATGCACACATCAATCATGGCAAGAATGACAAAAAAACATGTTCTGTTAACAGACAGCAGCCAACATCATGAAGCACTCTTGCAATGATGATTCAGGCATCTAGATGACCTCAAATGAATATGATGCAATGGAATGAAATGAAGTACTCATTGAGACGAACAATTTGACATATTACACGCACGAAATGGAGCTGCGGATGCAGAGATACGATGCGATGAAATGGCATGATTATGCAAAATATTCGGGGACTTAGTGAAAAACGGAAGGGGGGGAAGTCAACCTTGGATCAGATCTAGATCGGGATCCCGGCGCGGATGCCGAGGACGGCCGGAGCACGCCGGAGCTGGGCGGCGCGGCGGCCGGAGTTGGAGAGGCGGCGGGGCGCGGGGCGGCGGGCGCACTGGCGCGGACGCCGAGGCGGCGACGCGGGCCGGCGAGGATCCGGGGCGGCGCGGGCGGCGGCTGACGGAGGCGGACGGCGGCGCTGGGGCCGCGGCGGCGGAGGACGGGGTCGCGGCCGGCGGGATGCGGCGGAGGGCGGCGGCGGCGAGGCCACCGGCGGGGAGCGGCGCCGGCTCGGGAGGAGCTCGGGCGCGGGGCGCTCGGGCGAGCGGGCCTCGCGGGCGGCGGCTCTGGGCGACGATGGGCCTGCGCGGGCTTGCCCCGGGCCCGGGCGGGCCGCGGTGGCTGGCGCGGTGGAGGAGGAGAGAGAAGGGCCGGCGGCAGTAACGTGGCGGCGCGTGAGAGGCTGGGGCTACGGCGAGGGTGACGTGGCGTGATCTGATTCGCCGGGGTGAGGTGTCCGGTGGACATGTCCGGCGCGGATGGACATGTCCGGTGGCGCGAGGAGGAAGACTGCTAGGGTTTCGTCTGCGTTTTCGGGGGAGGAGGATTAATATATAGGTAGAGGGAGCTAGGAGAGTCCAAATGAGGAGCGGTTTTCGGCCACGCGATCGTGATCGAACGACCGAGAGCATGGAGGGGAGTTAGATGGGTTTTGGGCCAGTTTGGAGGGGTGTTGGGCTGCAAAGAGAGAGGGGGCTTTCGGGCTACGCGGATAACCGTTGGAGTATCAAACGACCTCCAAATGGCACGAAACTTGACGGGCGGTCTACCGGTGCTATACCAAGGCCGCTTGGCAAACCTCGGGCCATTCCGAGAAAGTTTAACACCCGCTCACGAAGAGAGGCAAGAAGGGGACGCCGGATGACATAGGAGCGCCGGATTGCAAAACGGACAACGGGGAAAAGGCTCGGATGCATGAGACGAACACGTATGCAAAATGAAATGCACATGATGACATGGTAAAATGCAACACGCAAGCGAATGACATGGCAATGACGGCGAATAACTGGCGGACACCTGACGCGTCAAATTCAGGGCGTTACAACACTCCTCCACTAACAAGAGATCTCGTCCCGAGATCTTAGGACCAAGACGGAAGGGAAAAAGGAAGAGGTGAAGCAAGAACTCAAGAGAAGAAGCAAAGAATCGAGAGCACTCGAGAAGAAGAGAGGAACGACGAGAATGACGAGAATTGAAAGCTCAGGGAATCAGATAGACTATGAAACCACTCCAGTTAGAACGAGATAAGAAACAAATAAGACTGAAAGGATTTAGGCAGCACTCCGGTTGAAAATGGAAGGAAAAGAACACGAGCTTGAGAGGATGGAATGATACCTGATGAAGACATGACACAAAACCTCCGGAAAGAATTAAAAGAGAATTGAATGAAAAGAATTTAGAAGGATTGAATGGAGTTGTTGAGAAAATCAACAACGAAAGAATAAGCTTGATGTGGACTTATGAATAACATCTCAAAATTTATGAGCTGATAACCGACCACGAGCGGAAAAGATTAAATAACTGGGAAGAAAGAATAAATGCAAAACTCCACTTCAAAAGAAAACGGAGAATTATTTGCACTTTGAGATGCAAGAAGGAAGATACTTGAACTCCACCGACAAGAATCTTGATGAACTCTTGAAGAATGAATTAAATCATGAAGAACCACCGTGAAGAACTCCGGTAACAAAAGAATGACGAGATAAAATTGAAGGATGAAAGAATAAGATTAAAGTCTTGCGATGACTTAGATGGGGGTTTCGAAAAATGGCCGAGGAAATTGAACTCCGCAAAAGAAAAGATGGAAAACACTTGGAACTAGAATTTATTCATAATGAACAAACTCCAAAGAAAGGGATTATTCACTTTGAGGAAATAAGAATAAGATTTATTGTATGCTTATCCTTCATCAAATTAAATTGATGACAAGCAATGGATTTTTCATACTACTTATTTTTGTCGAAAAAGGATTAAGGGGAAATAGCACAAAACTTGAGAAAATCTTCATGAACCACCGGTAGGATTGGAAAGAACGAATGAATTAATATGATAAACAAGGAAAAGAATCTTGAACGAACCACCGTGAGAATTTGAAAATGACTGACGAAAGGGAATGAATCACCGGGAAAAATTAGAAGAACCCATATGCTCGAGAGGATTAGGTGTGAAAGAACAAAGAGACAACGAGCTGATAAAGAATACTTGAACGAAGCACCGGGATAATAGAGAATGATAACTGGAATGATGGCCTCCGGTGAAAAGAAACAGGAAAACAGCTCCTGACATACTCCGGATGGGTAAGAAAAGAATATCTGACAAATGGAATAATTGATAGGATAATATGAAGGTAGAACCACGAATCTTCGGGAGGACGGACAAGGTTTAAAGGAAAACTCTTCTGCGATCTTCAAATGACGATGAGAAACACCACCAAAATTACTGAGATACTCCGGTAGAATGAAAACGAAGGGGTTTGAGCCAACAATGAAAAGAATTTGAACGAGATCTTGGAAAGGCATGTGACTGATGAAATTCATTCTTACGTCAGACTCCGAAAAGAATTTGATAATAACTCCGGGGAAATTAGAAGAGTTAGGTAAGATCCTGGGAAAAGATATGTGGGTTAGGGCCCACTAAAATAGAACACCGTTGGAAAAGGGATGTTGAATAGATAGATGATGCACCGGAACAATTGAAATATTTGAATGAGGTGACAACCTCGAATTAATTCGGACACAAACAAATCTCCTGAGATGTCTTCCGAACTCCGAAATGATAAACTGGCGAAAGGCGAACGAGCAGGGAAAACACTTGAGCTACGGAAAAGAATATGATCAACACCGAAAAACATGAATTGAGTCCACCGGAGAAGAAAAAGAGCTGAAGAATGTCAAACAAAAGAGAATTCATCGGTTGAAATGATTTATGAAAGACTAAAGAGGTTCCACACGAATGAAATTGATGCTCGAAAGAGACTCAGGCTCCGGGAAGAAAAAGGGTGGGAGGGCGGGAAAACAAAGACAACTTGGGAGGGGGAACCGACGAATAACTTGAAGAGAAGACACCGGTTGAAATCATTGAGGAAAGAAAGCAAAGACTTCACACGAGTAGGATGGATACTCGATTACGGACTCCGGTTCCGAGAAGAAGAACAGGGAGGGCGGGTGGGAAAAGAAAACAACTGAGGACAGAGAAATAACTTTGTTCAGAGCAAAATGAGGATTGAACTTGCAAAGACGAAGAGGCTCGAAACAACTTGACGAGAAATGCACCGGATGAAAAGAGGAGAGAACCAACAATCAGAAAACCAACTACGTGAACCTAAAGAAAATTTGAAGGGGAAGAGGAGTAATTCAAAACACCTACGTCAAGATTCCTCACCAGAGCGACGAAGGGGCTGAGGAGTAAAAAGAATTCCTACTCTCCGATATAACTAGACTTCGAAAACAGTTTTGTTCTAGACTCAACAACGGCCAAACTACATGATCCATCAAGGGGGCTCCTAAGGTCGGTCGAGGCTCTGATACCAACTTGTCACGCCCAATATGAGACCCTATCCAAAAGGAACTCAAAGGTCCCACCAAGGATAGACCCGCATATTGAAACGCTTTTGCAAGGTGGATATCATTACATCAACATTACATAATATATGAGGATACATACAAGAGGCATACAATGCCACACGAATACAACATCACAATACATAAGGGCACCATCCGACTACGGATGAAACACAAACAAAAACTCAAACGACATCCACCCTGCTAGCCCAGGATGCCGACCTGGAACCAATCCCCTGATCGAAGAAGAAGCAGAAGAAGAACTCCAATACAAGCAAACATCACTCTGTGTCATGATCATCGCATAACCTATACCTACAACTGTTGTTGTAGTAATCTGTGAGCCACGAGGACTCAGCAATTCCATTACCATGGGTATCAAGACTAGCAAAGCTTAATGGGTAAAGGAATGGATAAGTGGTGAGGTAGTAGCAGCGACTAAGCATGTATGGTGGCTAGCATACGCAAATAAGAGCGAGAAGAGAGCAAGCGGAACGGTCGTGAAACTAGCAATGATCAAGAAGTGATCCTGAACTCCTACTTACGTCAAACATAACCCAGAAACCGTGTTCACTTCCCGGACTCCGCCGAGAAGAGACCATCACGGCTACGCACGTGGTTGATGCGTTTTAATTCGGATCTGGTGTCAAGTTATCTACAGCCGGACATTAACAAATTCCCATCTGCCTATAACCGCAGGCACGGCTTTCGAAAGATTATACCCTGCAGGGGTGTCCCAACTTAGCCCATGATAAGCTCTCGCGATCAAGGAAGGATATACCTTCTCCCAGGAAGACCCGATGAGACTCGGAATCCCGGTTTACAAGACATTTCGACAATGGTAAAACAAGACCAGCAAAGCCACCCGATGTGCCGACAAATCCCGATAGGAGCTGCACATATCTCGTTCTCAGGGCACACCGGATGGGTCAGCCTACGAGTAAAACCAGACCTCGAGTTGCCCCGAGGTGGCCCCGCAGTCTGCCCGGTTCGGACCAACACTTAGACAAGCACTGGCCCGGGGGGGCTAAATAAAGATGACCCTCGGGTTGGCCGACCCAAGGGAAAGGGATAGGTGGTGGTGAGGCAAATGGTAAAACCAAGGTTGGGCCTTGCTGGAGGAGTTTTATTCAAAGCGGACTGTCGAGGGGGTCCCATAAATCACCCGACCGCGTAAGGAACGCAAAATCCGGGAACATAACACCGGTATGATGGAAACTAGGGCGGCAAGAGTGGAACAAAACACCAGGCAAAAGGCCGAGTCTTCCACCCTTTACCAAGTATATAGATGCATTAATAATATAAGAGATATTGTGATATCCCAACCAAAATCCTGTCCACCATGGAGAAATCTTCAACTTCGCCTGCAACTAGCAACGCTATAAGTGGGATGAGCAAAGCGGTAACATAGCCAAACAACGGTTTGCATAGGAAAGGTGTCAAAGGTTAGAGGTTCATGGCAATAGGGGAGGCTTGATAAACAGGTGATAGGTAGCGCAACAAAGCGATAGAACGAAGCAACTAGCGTAGCAATGATAGTAGTGAGATCCAGGGTAGCGGTCATCTTGCCTGAAATCCCGCAAGGAAGAAGAACGAGTCCATGAAGAAGATGAACCCACGAAGACAAACCAAGCGTAGACGAACGAATCCTCACGATCGCAATGAAACACGAACTATCGAGAAGAAGCACACAACAAGATAAACACACCACACATATACAAGACATGATGCACATGATGCAAGACAAGACTACATGAAGCTACTCATGACAAGAGATGATGCAAACAAGAGCAACACATCAAGGCAAGTTTAAATGAGGGCGGGAACAACATATAACAATTCCGGTAAGTCCTCATATGCAAATTTCGAAGTTGGTCCAGATCTGGATAAACCTTATATTCAAGTTGTTAAACAGCAAGTTAAGATGCACCAAGATGATCTACACGAGATTCTAGTCAAATTACATATAAGGTTCATTTAGTTCGGAGCTACGGCCTAGAAGATATGAGCAAAACAAGTTAAACATGGCATTGATGCAAAATGCACCCAAACATCAAGCAAACACCTCAAAATAAGGATGCAACATGATAATATGAAACTACATGCAATTCTAAGCAAGTTTCATATAGAGCACACTCAAAACGGAGCAACGGTTCAACTCGCAAACACTATACAAGTTTAAAGGACAAGCTGTCCAAAACAGCAACTAGGCACATTGCAAGCATCAAAACAACATGCTACAGGACCTCAACAAGAAAACAAAAGGCATGGGCATGATGTACAGGTAAAGCATTACAAAATATGAACACTGAGCTATCTCCAAAAATCACTAGAACATGCTCAAACACACATGACAAGATTGCAAATAATAACAGTTCAGACTTTGCAGAAAATAACATCAGGTTGCAATGTTTAGAGCTATCAAACAACATGTTACAGGAACTTAACATGGCAAACAAAGGCATGGCATGAATCTACTAATTGCATAGATCAAAAGACCCTTACCGACCATAAGCCAAAAAGGATCAGAAAATATGATGGCACCAATGTAAACATGGCAAGTTATATTACAGATTCATACATGGCAGAAACAGAATTATGAAGGCATGTAGATGAACTTGTACCACTCACCACAGAGCAATATATAGCATGGCAAGGCAACCAACAGTAAGAAGGCATGTTTGTGAAGCTAAGCATGGCAAGAGAAAGTCCATAGGGTGCATGGATCACTAGCAAAACACATGGCAACAACTGAACTTAATGTTAACAGGTTGACGGCAACATTATCAAGCAACTTTGGAGCAAGATATGAACAAGCTACAGCAAGCTATAAATGCAACCAGGGGCATGGATGGATAGATTATGACATGTAGAACAAAACACATATAGTGAACATCTCCAGATTATGTATGGAATGACTTGTAGAAGCATGTTTACATAGCATCACGAAATAACAGATTGAGCCTAGCAAAACAGCAACATCAAGTACCCTACTTAGCAAACTCGATTCACTCACCACAAGTCATTGCATGACAAGATAAGCATAGCATCATCAAGAAGACATATTTACGAAACAATCCAAGGCAAGAACAAGTTTATAGCATGCAAGGATCAACTACAACAACCTTGGCAAAATTGAATAACATGTAAACAATCTGCCAGGAAACATTTTGAAGCAAAAGTAGAACACGAAAATGACATGCTAGACTACTCCATAAATGCAAACAGGGGCATGAATGGATAGATAACAACCATATGTTCAAAACACCCTTACTGAAGTATCTCAAAATATGCATGGATCTCTCTGTAGCATCGTGTTTACATGGCATCAAAATAACAGCAGAACAGGGACTAAAATCAGCAACATCACGATGCCTAGTTTGCATGCTTGTGCTAGTCACCACATTGATCACAAAAATACATGGCATACACCACTGTAAAGATGGCATGGCATAGTTCAAAACACATGTAGACATCAACCTCATAGGATGCACACATCAATCATGGCAAGAATGACAAAAAAACATGTTCTGTTAACAGACAGCAGCCAACATCATGAAGCACTCTTGCAACGATAATTCAGGCATCTAGATGACCTCAAATGAATATGATGGAATGGAATGAAATGAAGTACTCGTTGAGACGAACAATTTGACATATTACACGCACGAAATGGAGCTACGGATGCAGAGATACGATGCGATGAACATGGCATGATGATGCAAAATATTCAGGGACTTGGTGAAAAACGGAGGGGCGGAAGTCAACCTTGGATCAGATCTAGATCGGGATCCCGGTGCGGATGCCGAGGACGGCCGGAGCACGCCGGAGCTGGGCGGCGCGGCGGCCGGAGCAGGAGAGGCGGCGCGGGGCGCGGGGCGGCGGGCGCACGGGCGCGGACGCCGAGGCGGCGACGCCGGCCAGCGAGGATCCGGGGCGGCGCGGGCGGCGGCTGACGGAGGCGGACGGCGGCGCTGGTGGCGCGGCGGCGGAGGACGGGGCCGCGGCCGGCGGGATGCGGCGGACGGCGGCGGCGGCGAGGCCACCGGCGGGGAGCGGCGCTGGCACGGGCAGGCGCCGGGGCGCGGGGCGCGCGGGCGAGCGGGCCTCGCGGGCGGCGGCTCCGGGCGACGATGGGCCTGCGCGGGCTTGCCCCGGGCCCGGGCGGGCCGCGGTGGCTGGCGCGGTGGAGGAGGAGAGAGAAGGGCCGGCGGCGGTGACGTGGCGGCGCGTGAGAGGCTGGGGCTGCGACGCGGGTGACGTGGCGCGATCTGATTCGCCAGGGTGAGGTGTCCGGTGGACATGTTCGGCGCGGATGGACATGTCCGGCGGCGCGAGGAGGAAGACTGCTAGGGTTTCGTCTGCGTTTTTGGGGGAGGAGGACTAATATATAGGTAGAGGGAGCTAGGAGAGTCCAAATGAGGAGCGGTTTTCGGCCACGCGATCGTGATCGAACGACCGAGAGCATGGAGGGGAGTTAGATGGGTTTTGGGCCAGTTTGGAGGGGTGTTGGGCTACAAAGAGAGAGGGGGCTTTCGGGCTACGCGGATAACCGTTGGAGTATCAAACGACCTCCAAATGGCACGAAACTTGACAGGCGGTCTACCGGTGCTATACCAAGGCCGCTTGGCAAACCTCGGGCCATTCCGAGAAAGTTTAACACCCGCTCACGAAGAGAGGCAAGAAGGGGACGCCGGATGACATAGGAGCGCCGGATTGCAAAACGGACAACGGGGAAAAGGCTCGGATGCATGAGACGAACACATATGCAAAATGAAATGCACATGATGACATGGTAAAATGCAACATGCAAGCGAATGACATGGCAACGACGGCGAATAACTGGTGGACACCTGACGTGTCGAATCCAGGGCGTTACAGGATATGTGAAGAGAGGTTGATGAAGCTTGTGTGGCAGCTGGTGAAGGCGAACAAAGGTCGATGTCTTTCAGGGGACTTCATTCCTTCTCCTTTATACAGTGCAGAAAATTGAATAGGGTCCCAGGGTTCTCCGTCGAGAATTAGGTTTGGGCCCTTTGATGTTGTTCAAATGGCTTCACGGAGGCAGCGCCATGCAGTATGACCGTCGGTACGAGCGCCATGGGTCGTCTTCTCTTCTTTGTCTTATGTGGTGCACCAAATTATATGGAAATTATCCTTCCTCTGGTACATCCCATATATGACTTGATTTCCAACTAAAAATTCCATATCGACGAGGACTAGATTAAAGAAGGAGATTTGCACATCTTTGCATTCATTAGTAATTAGCGGGCAAGTTGAAGTGATAAACACAGAAGCTATGAGAATATCTTATTTAAATGAGTCTAATAACCACTCATCATTCTCCATTCCCAACACGACTGATAAGACATCGCTTCAAACCAGAAGTGCCATTGCATATCGCCATCCACACTTGAGATGGATGATTACCAATCTTTGCGTGTAGAAGATCACAATGTGGAAAGTATGATGCATTCAGTAGTCTAGCACTCAAAGAGTTTGGATCCTAATGTGTCCTCCATGACTATTTTTCTAGCATTGCGAGATTAAAAGTTGCGTGTCTCAGAAACCAATCATCCCATATATTTGGGCATGGTCATAACCCTCACGAAACTCCCGCAGTTTTCCTCTCTCCATGCTTACTTCCCACCAAAATGTATAGAGCACCACATCAATTTGTTGGCATAACCCTCAGGATAACAAGATGCATGTGATGGAATATGTTGTATTGCTTGGACAACAAACTTTATAAGTAGTTCCTTACCCACAACAAGGAATATATAGTTGACAAAATCTAGGCACCCTTTTCCAAAGAAAATGCTGAATTTTCATAAGTTGACCCGCTGCCCGAAGCATCACAATTTGTCTGGATGGTATCCTTTATAACGGTTGCACCTTCCTCATTTGCACTAAACACGAGAAGGTTGTCACTAGCGAAGAGGAGGTGGTTTACAACAGGACGCAGAGGGTGTCACAACTACCAGTCTTACATTCTCGTTAGTGGACCTTGCTTTCAGTAAACATGACAACCCCTAGTCTGCTAATAAAAATATTTAAGACGAAATAGGGTCTCCTTGCCTTATGCTTGTGATGGCCTGGATTATTCTAATTTTCTTCCATTAAAGTACACTAGAAAGACACCCCCGAAACACTCTTCATAATTTTTGTCATCCAACTCTTCACAAAACCCATCTTCAAGATAACAGACTCCAAATAATCCCACTTCACACGGGTATAAGTTTTCATCATATCAACCTTGAAAGGGTAATGCGAAGTTTTCTTACTTCTACATCTCTTCATAAAATGCAAACACTCATATGCTACTGTTACATTGTCAGTGATAAGCCTTCACGGGACAGACACAGACTGATAAAGCGAGATTATCTTCGGCAAAATCTTTTTCAACCAATTAGCGTGTACTTTTGGTATGATCTTAAACAGTGAGTTGCACAAGCTTGTTGTTCAAAATTTAGAAAATAGGGTTGGATTCGACACCTCAGGGATTAAAAGGATGGATAATTAAGACTACCTTGATGACCTCATCACCACACACGCCCCAGTTCTTTTGAGAAAAATGCGTAGGGAGGCTGTCAGGCCTGGCGCCTTCGTAGGGAACATCTTGAACAAAGCTTCCTTGCTAGTCGAACTACTCTTGTACTCCTTTCTCGATTGGAAAATGTTTTGCTTAGGCAGATCTGCATTGCATGAGAAAGCTTTAAAGCCGAGTGTGCAAACCACTCGGTGAAGGCTAAATTCACCTCGGCAAAAGCTACGTCGAATGTGACACTCGATGCGCACTTGGCGTGTACCCGATCGGAATACGAACATAAGCAGAGGGTCATTTGTCAAGGACTAGGCAACATTTTTTTTCCTGTAGTGCCGGTTAGTCTTTACCATGTTGTTCTTCTCGCACGGGGAGGAAATTGGAGGATCTTCTTAACATGGACGACGAACCTGGCCGGCCCAAGTGCCCAACTACATGAATAACATGTGTCAAATCAAGACCACGTCTTTTCTTTTACACTACCAAAAAATTAGCATCTGTAACACTGATGCTGCGTATCTCTCTGTTCTTCCGATGATACCAAGGCAATACTACATTTGGCGTCACACGGACGCATTCAACTCCCATAGCCACAACATTGCCGCCATTGGCCAGCTGCTGCCTCTGCCCCGTTCAAAGACAAGACGCGTTCGAGTGGCAACGGTGATAACTACGTACGTATACATACTCATTACTGATCGAGCTCTGCCACTCCCTATATATACATGCAAGCCCAGAGCTAGAAGCACAACACGCGAGCTGCATCCATCCCATCACAGGACCCTTCACCGTTAGCGACAAGCCAGTCATCTCGCTAGCTTTGCTGCTTACTTAGTCAGTGATGGCTTCCAAGCAGATGCTCGTCGCCGTGTTCGCCGCGGCTGCCCTCGCCGTGGCCTTCCTCCCGGGGCTCGCCGTCGCTACGGAGCACATGGTCGGCGACGACAAGGGCTGGACCCTCAACTTCAACTACACGGCCTGGGCCGAGACAAAGCAGTTCGTCGTCGGCGACACGCTAGGTAAGCAATCACACGACCATTAATCCAACCACCCGCCGCGCATGCATCTCGCCAATCGCCATGATTCACAACACGGCGCGCTCTCTGTCTTGGTTTCGTCGGAATCTAAACTGCTCGCCGTCGCTCTCGTGTATTGCAGTGTTCAAGTACAACAGCCCCGCCCACAATCTGGTGGAGGTGGGCGGGCCGGACTTCATCTCGTGCACCAAGCCGGCCAACGCCGTCGTCTTGACCACCGGCGAGGACCGGGTCACGCTCGACAAGGCAGGACGCAAGTGGTTCTTCTGCGCCGTCGGCCCGCACTGCCAGAACGGCATGAAGCTCACGATCACCATCCTCGAGACCGCCCCTCCGAGTCCCCAGCCAGCCCCGACGAACCCCGCCGGCAAGCTGCAGGCGCGCTTCGGTGAGGCAGCTGTGGCAGTCACCGCGCTCGCCGCGGCCGTGCTCGTGCTCTAGGGCCCACGGTGGCACAGTCCCATTCCATCCTCTTTACATATAGCCGAGCATTTTTTTATACGGAGTATGAGCGATCGAGAGAGTTGCGTTGTGTGTTGGGTTTTTTGCGCGGTCGATCGTGCTGTTATTTTTTATGTTACAACGTTGTGCATTTGTGCCCCTCAAATTTTATTCAATCAAAGATATGTTTCATTTTTCTAGTGAAAATATTAGTTTTATTTGGCTATTAGTAAAGTTTACCAGTGCGCTTAAATTTTATTTAAAGAACATGTAAGTGAGATAAGATAACTGTCCAGAAAGAGACAACTGTCCACAAAGGTTAACTCAACCCGTGTGATATACGCCCTCCATTCTACAACATGTTGCATATAAAAAAAATCAAAATTCACAAACTTTGGCTGAGTTTATATAAATAATTATATGTATCTAAAATACCAATATAATTTTTTTGGCGTGAAATCTTCCAATCTATTCATCTTTAATCATGACAGTACAACGGGCACCAGAAATTATAAAAAATACATTGAGGTCCGTAGACCACCTAGTGACGACTACAAGCACTGGAGCGAGTCAAAGGCACGTGTCGTCTGTCGGTGTCAAAACCGGCAGATCTCGGGTAGGGGCCCCAAACTATGTGTCTTAGGATTAATAGTAACGATGGAGAAGGGACACAATGTTTATCCAGGTTCGGATCCTTTTAATGAAGGTAAAACCCTACTCCTGCTTGATTATATTCGAGGGTCAGGGTGGGAATGGGCCAGGTCGACCCATCGGGTCTTTGGCCCGACCCAAGAAAACAAGGCCGATGGGTCAGTCGGGTCGGCCTCGTACAAAAATCGGGCCAGTAGAGCCGACACTGAGTGACCCATTGGGCCAGCAGGGCCGACCCATCTCCGAGTACTGGAGTCCATCGGTATGACCAAATTCATCTTTAGCTTGGCTTATACCGTTATACGGCAACTAGCGATCAGCTAATTACAGTATACTAATTAGCCGAAACATCAACTAGCTAACATTAGTACACGTACTGGAATCCATTAACCCAATCCTCCTTTATAAACCGGACGTGTAAAGAGATGAAACTGGAATTCATTTGTAAACTTTAATTATTTCAATCATGCATATTTAGGTCATAATTTGATTTACTTCTAATAACTTATTTTTGAGAATATTCTATGTGTAACCACAACCAAATATTGTATAAAAAAATAAAATTTGGGTCGACCCGAAGTACCCATCGGGCCGGCGAGGCCATTGAATTTTTTGAATTGGGTCGACCCGTGGCCTCTCAAATTGGCCTCGAGGCCAACGGGGCCGGGTCCAAGGCCAGGTCCGGGCCGACCCGTTCCCACCCTGATTCGAGGGTATAGGGGTTACAAGAGTTGATCTACCATGAGATTGATTCGACTAACCCTAAATAGCTAGCCTAGCAATGGTATGATCCTGCCTCCGATCTAGCACTCCGGTTTATATAGACACCGGAGGGGCTTAGGGTTGTACAAAGTCGGTTTTACAGAAAGGAATAATATATCCGGACACCTATACTTGCCATCCACGAATGTGAGAGTCCCCACCGGACACGAGGGATAATCTTCCATCTTGTATCTTGACGGCCCATCAGTTCGACCCACATCAATAGACCGGACGCCCGAGGACCCCCTAATCCAGGACTCCCACAGTAGCCCCTGAACTAGTCTTCAATGATGATATATTCGGCGCTCGGATTGTCTTCGACATTACAAGGCGGGTTCCTTAGAGAATACACACCGGCTTTCCTCTGTAAAAAGAATTGTATCCGGCTTTTCGCAATAAACACAACTCTTAGCCGCGAAGGCAGGATATATATAATAATAAAAAAGGAGACCAGTGTCTTTTACTGATAACTTTTTCGTCGAATTGTCAGACTTAACCTTTCGGCATTTTGAACGGTTTTCAAACCCCGTGTTCCGAGTTTCGAGGCCACGCCTCATTGGCACATCCCGTTAAAACAGAGATTGTGCCCACTTAATACGGGATTGCATATTAATGATATCTAGGTAATCCAAACGACTGCACCGCATAGCCACATCAGGAACAGACGAGGTTTTAAAGCTAGGGAAGCGGGCGCTTGGCATTCACGGCTTATATAAACGGGTAAATATTCATTTTTCTCATCCCACGCCCTCTTCCTTCATCTGCCTCCCTATCTTCGAGCTCTAGCGCCCGAGCCTCAAAACCTCCCACTACCACTAACCTCTCCAGTCGTGTCCGGATCCGGCTACCAGGGCAAGTGGGAAGCCTCCTTCCTGAGGGAGAAGGACATCAAGGAGCTCCAGGATGCGGGGTACCTGAGTACGGACATCGCGTACAAGGTCCCTGCCAAGAAGCAAGACATCCCCACCCCGGAGCCTTGCGAAAGGGTGGTATTTATCCCCCACTTCCTCCGCAGACTAGGGTTTCCACTTCACCCTTTTGTCCGCGGCCTCATGTTCTATTACAGCAAAGTCATTCCTCCATATCTCGGCGATTATCGTCGTGTGTGAGGCGCTCCTCTGCATCCCCCCTCCCCCCACTTCGGCCTCTAGCTCAAAGTCTTCAACGTAAAGCCAAAGGTGGTGGATGGGGAGCACGTAGAATGCGGAGCCGCGATGGTGAGCAAGCTTCCCAACGTCACCCGGACCAAAGGGGCTTTTGTAGAAACTGTGAAAATATGGCACAGGAGTGGTTCTATATCACCGAACCTCGCGGCGCCAACTGGGTGGCCACTCCTAATTTTAGATCCGGACCCCCAATGTGGCTAGCATCATGGATCAACAAAGGTTTGGACTGGGGGGGTCAACTGACAAGGTGTCGACGCTACAAAATCGCATAAAAAACATCATAAAAAGGAACACCGACCTCACCGACGTGGTTCAGGTGATGCTATTATGCCGGACCCTTCCCTGCCAGCACCGGCCTTTCCACATGTGGGAGTTTAATCCGGAAGGGCCGCGGACCTTGCAACGGTTCTTCGGCACGACGCGCAAAGATATCTGGATGTTGCTTTTCAAGGCCCAGAAGCAGAAGTCGTGGATGGAGACGACCGATGACATCGGCCTGGATAGTGCTCACCTAGCCACTCTGGTAAGTTTTTAGTTTTCGAACATAACTTAGTCCGGAAATCACAGGGGTGTATTGAGACTCTCATATTTGAAACAGGGCTAAACGAAGAAGGCGGAGCGGATCAAGTCTCCGGGTCGTCTGCCCGAAGACCCTGCTGATCCTCTGCTGATGAGGATGCTGGGTTCCGGCGCCGTACCAGGCGCCGAAAAGAAGACCAAGAAGAAGGGCAAGGAGGCCAAAAACAGCCCCCGCCATAAAGGTCCCTCAGACACTATGTCCGGGGAGTCCGAAGCCCTCTCCTCCCACGAGGGAGATGAAGACGAAAAGGAGAGAGAGGAGGAAGAGAGCAACTCTCCCCTAAGGGGAGGGGGAAGAAAAGGGCAGCTTCCGCCGACCCAGAAGCGGAGGCATCCAAAAGGGGGAGAGTATCCCTCACGGACGACTCGGATTCGGATGCCGAAGTCATCCCCGAGCACCGCCCTAGGTCGAAGCCCCCAGCTGAATCGTGAGTACCTTCATATGCCTTACATACATCGATGTTTATAGTTTTTAACATATTGCATTGTGTGTTTCAGCCCAGCCCGCGATCTCCCTCAAATATCGTCTCTAGGAAATTCGTTGGAGCCAGGGATGGTGGAGAGCGAGACGCCTCCGCAGGCTTCCCCGCCTATCGCTCCGGACGACACCGAAGTCATGTCTCGAACAGCCTCTCCAGGCCATGAAGAGGTGTGGGAGGACGTCAGGATGGCGCCAGAGGGTAATACCTAGGCTGCCGAAGACATGGGAGGGCCAACCCCCATGGAGACTGAGGACGGGGGCCATGACCAATCCGGCCCCTAGCCAACCACTATTCTAGAAACCCGTACGGTTCCGGAATCTAGCGGCTGACCCCCTTTGAAGGAGGGGGGAGCATCGACTACACCGGCGACCTCCATGAATCTGGAAGCGCCGAATAATTTGATGAAAGCGCTTTGTCGTGCTTCCGTCGTGGAGGAGCACCGCACCCTTATGGGTGTGGTGGCTGAGAAGATTCAGTCTGCCAAAAGCGGGTTGAACGAAGCCTTTACCAGCCAGTTAACGGGCTTTGAGGTATGCGATGTAATTTTCTAACTGATTCAATAAAGGGATATACATGTGCGTAGATAGTAGCCCCTGAGACTGTCTGGTTTTGAAGAAGCCGGACAGAGGATCACATAGTGTTCGGGAGAGGTGACATTCTATTATACAACATGCTTCCCTACTAGCGGCGAGCGCCCAGTCCACCAAAGTTTCTGAACTCACTCGGAAGTTTCGGCTGGCCGATGAAGAGATTGTCCGCATCAATAAGCGGTTTGAGGAGATGCAAGGTATGCGTATATTGAGTATAAGTCCCCAAGTGTAGATGCTTTGATTGTTTGACGACGGACTAAAAAATGTTTTAACTATGCCTGCAATTGGCGTTGATGAGGTCGAGTCCCTCAAATGCGCCCTTGTCGAGGCCAAGAAGGAGGCAGAGGCGAGCAAGGCGATCACAGACAAGGCGGCCAAAAGCTTCGAGGAGGATAAGACCACCAGCCAATGACATGAGGTGCAGGTGGGTGAGGTTGAAAAAGAGCTCAAGGATGCCATTGCTATATGCAAGTCCTTGGAGCAGACGAGCTCGGAACAGGCCTTCGAGCTCACCAAAGCTTGTGAGAGCCTGAAGGAAGCCCGGGCTAATGCCCAGGACACTCGCCAGGAGATCCAGGAGGCGAGGCATATTGTGGCTGGTAAGGCCTTTATTATGTAGAGTATACCAGTAGAAGATATATTTTACTAACCCGAGTTCGGAGTTCTCCAGGTAACTTTGCGGACCTGCCAAGAAGCATTGCAGATGCCGCCACATTCTTCCGAGCCGAAGAGGATAGCTCAACGGAAAAACTATTCTAGTCGCAGTACCTAGCGCCGGAGCTTCCAGTGACCCTAAGCGACCAGATGAAGCAGTTGTTCGAGCTGCGTAGGGTGGCTAGCCTGGCCATGAAGGACGTGATAGTCCGTCTGTGGCCGGCCAAAGCCGTACCCAGCAGCCATTTTGGGCTCGTGAAGAAGCTGGTGGAGGCGCTTCCTCGGATTGATGCCCTTAAGCGGTCATCCTATATTGAGGGTGCTCTGATGGCCTTTGCCCACGTGAAGGTTCAGTGGGCGAAGATGAAATCCATTAAGGTTGCCACCGCAGGGCCACCTCAGGGCAAGGAGCATCGTCGACCGGAGAGGTACTTCGACGAGGTCCTCAAGGGAGCCAGTATTGTGGAGGGCCAGTGCTCCAAGGACATAATGTTTGAGTAGTTGTGTCCGGTTTGTAATGAACTCATAATGTATGATAAGTATGATTACTCTTTATTATCAGTTTATCCTCCTATTAGTTGTTTATATGTCTGAAAGTTTACCAGTCGTCGGCTTTAGCCCTCACGTAGACACTACAGGGTTGTTCGGGACCGCATGACCGCACTTTATCCAACGTCTTGGTCCGATGCAGGAGGCGTCTTGCAAAGTGAACCAGGCAATCAGACTATGCAGTTTTAGTACTTTCATTTTAGCCATAAGAGTCCATCGGTGGCGCTAAGTACTTAGCGCCTCGTTGCATGATCAGCAATCCGGAGTGCGGTGCCTTTGCAACATGGTTGTTCAAAAACCCAGCCCCTCGTATAACACGGCATAAATCGCAAATGATTTGTAGTATGACACTGAGTCGCCGGATCGCTGATCCACTCTCGCTTATCATGACAATCAGTTTTCGGCTTTCTCTATTGAGATACTTAACCGGACGAACCAGAAATACAATCGCAGCAGTTCTTACTTTACTACCTTAGTCGAACTTGCGGAACATAAGGTGGCAAACATAGGAGTTGGGCAACCCAACTATAGAACAAAGAAATGATTCAGATCAGATGCATATAATGCAATATCCAGGACGTCGAAGAATTCCCTATGGGAGTTCGAACTTAAGAATTTTAGCAGGGCCGAAGACAGCCCCTTGTATGAAGATCGTGGCAAGCCACATATGCCCGTCGACCGTAAGGGGGAGCGCATATAACAAGGAGAAAATCCAAAGAACCCAACTAAGAAGGTGATAAGCATCGCTATGCCCTTCGTATCTTTATTGATATGTCGACTATAGGCAATGTCGTTCATGGGGGTCATGTTGCATGCCCAGCGAAAAGGGAGAAGATTCTACATAAGGGAAATTCTACCATAGGGCCTAAAAACCCACAGTTTGGAAAAGAAACTCCAATGATGCCCTGCCGCACGTCTGCGCCTTTCGTCCTTAGTAGTGAGTCCTTTGAGAGGATAGTTGGATGGTTGTGACCTGCCAGCCTTGAAAGGGGCTCCTGTGACGACCATCTTGTAAGTAGGGCTCCTGATGAACCTATGTTAAAAGGAAAGAGATATAAGTGGTCCAATTATGGTCGTGCCATGTAATGGACTTATTCCACAGTGTGCCACCAGCGCCACCCAAGGTATTTTCAGTGCGTAATTATGTACGCGCGGTACGTAAGCCGCGACCTGATAGGGAATTCGGCGGAAGCCGAACTTCTAATCAAGGTCCGAATTCGTTGACTTATCGCTGCTATGTGTGGACCAGACTCATTTGAGTGTGTCGACGACTTTATTGGCCGGCGTGCTGTTCGGCTTGATGAGGCCGTTGTACACTTCGACTGCGAGGGCCGCAGTGTGCTCTTCTGTACGGAGTGAGCGCTCCCTATTACAATTGACTGTAATAGCGCCATGAGGTCAAGGCATTTTGAGATTCAAGTAAGCATAGTGCAGGACTGCGTTAAAGCGCGCGAAGGCAGTTCGTCCGAGCAGTGCATGGTAGCCACTGCGAAAAGGGACGATGTCAAAGATTAACTCTTCGCTGCGAAAGTTGTGTGGGGAGCCAAATACTACCTCCATTGTGATTGAGCCCGTGTAACGGGCCTCTACTCCTGGTATCACACCTTTAAAGGTAGTGTTATTGGGCTTGATTCGTGACGGGTAGATCCCCATCTTACAGATGGTCTCTTGATATATCAAGTTGAGACTGCCTCCTCCGTCCATAAGGACTCGAGTGAGGTGGTATCCGTCGATGATTGGATCAAGGACCAGCGCGGCCGAACCCCCTGACGGATACTGGTTGGGTGGTCCCTACGATCAAAGGTGATCAGGCAGGCTGACCATGGGTTGAATTTGGGGACGACATGCTCTACGGCGTAGACGTCCCGAAGTGCGCGCTTGCGCTCCCTTTTGGGAATGTGAGTGACATATATCATGTTCACTATCCTTACCTCGGGGGAAAATTGTTTCTGACCCCCAGTGTTCGGCGGATGGGACTCATCCTCGTCTTCCCTTGGAGGCCCTTTCCCTTGTTTTCGGTATTTGACTTACCAGCCTGTTTGAAGACCCAACAGTCCCTGTTGGTATGGTTTGCCGGTTTATCAGGTGTGCCATGAATCTAGCAGGGCCTCTCGAGGATTTTGACTAAGATGGATGGCCCATCCTTGCTGCCTTTAAAAAGTTTCTTCCGCTGACCGGACTTGGGGCTGCGGAATCCGGCATTGACTATCGTATCATCTGCATTGTCGGTGCTATTGTTCCAATATTTGTTTTTATTGCAGCGAGGTTTACCATTGCCTTTCCATACCTTAGAGGTGCCTGGGTCGCCTGAGTTGTTGCTTCTATGAGCCAAACAACTGTCTTCGCCCGCACAGAAGCGGGTCATGAGTGCCGTTAATGCTGCCATGGTCTTCGGCTTTTCCTGCCAAAGGTACCGGCCGAGCCATTCGTCACAGGCGTTGTGCTTAAAGGCCGCTAAGGCTTCAGCGTCTGGGCAGTCTACGATCTGGTTCTTTTTAGTTAAGAACCGATTCCAAAGCTTGCGGGCTGATTCACCTGGCTGTTGAATTATGTGACTCAAGTCATCAGGATCCAGTGGCCGGACGTAAGTGCCCTGGAAGTTAGCCCTAAAGGCGTATTCCAAATCTTCCTAGGTTCCAATGGAGTTTCCTAGGAGGCTGTTTAGCCAGTGTCGTGCTGGTCCCTTCACCTTTAGGGGGAGATATTTAATGGCATGGAGATCGTCTCCTCGGGCCATATGAATGTGGAGAAGGAAGTCTTCAATCCAGATGGCCAAATCCGTGGTTCCATCGTATGGTTCGATGTTTATGGGTTTAAACCCTTCTGGAAACTAATGTTCCATAACCTCATCAGTAAAGCATAAGGGGTGTGCGGCTCCTCTGTATGTAGCGATGTCGTGGCGGAGATTGATTGGCATCTGGGTTCGGTACTGATCCCGAACATAGTAGGGGTCATCATGCTGGGCTTCATGGCCATTATCTCGGCCGGGACACGCCCCCTTGATCCATAGATTGATCTGGTCTGACCAGCTTTATAGGCTAGGTCACGTTGCAAGTCGTATGTATATCCCGTAGCTGCAGTCTCCCTACCTCTTCGGTGAGGGGGTGCGGGTTGGTGTTCGGCTTGATATGTCGCTTTGTCCTGTCCACGTGGTGGTCGGTCTTGTTGATCTGCCTGATTGTATTTCAACGGTATTGGTTCAAGGACTTCGTCATCGAATTATGGCAGCAGCTTGCGCCTGGGGTAACTTTTGACAGGTTGTTCTTGGCCGTATTCCTCAGCGGCCAGGACCTTAGTCCACCTCTCCTTCAGCATGTCTTGCTCTTCTTTGAGTTGCTGCTGCTTCGGTTGGAGAACATAGTAATTTCAAAATTCTCCTACGCACACGCAAGATCTATGTGATGCATAACAACGAGCGGGAGAGTGTTGTCCACGTACCCACGTAGACCGTAAGCGGAAGCGTTATGACAACGCGGTTGATATAGTCGTATGTCTTCACGGTCCAACCGATCCTAGTATCGAAAGTACAACACCTCCCCGATCTGCACACGTTCGGCTCGGTAACGTCCCACGAACTCTCGATGCAGCTGAGTGTCAAGGGAGAGCTTCATCAGCATGACGGCTTGATGATGGTGATGATGAAGCTACCGGCGCACGGCTTCGCCTAAGCACTGCAACGATATGACTAAGGTGGATTATGGTGGAGGGGGGCACCGCACATGGCTAAGAGATCAATGATCAACTTGTGTGACTATGGGGTGCCCCCTCCCCCGTATATAAAGGAGTGGAGGAGGGGGGAGGGCCGGCCCTGTATGGCGCACCCTGGAGGAGTCCTACTCCCACCCGGAGTAGGATTCCCCCCCTTCCCTAGTTGGACTAGGAGAGAAGGAAGGGGGAGAGAGGGAGGAAGGAAAGGGGGGCGTTGTCGCCCCTTCCTAGTCCAATTCGAACCAGAGGGGGAGGGGACGTGCAGCCTACCCTGGCTGCCCCCCTCTCTCTCTCCACTAAAGCCCATTAGGGCCCATATACTCCCCGGGGGGTTCCGATAACTCCCCGGTACTCCGGTATATGCCCGAACTCTCTCAAAACCTTTACGATGTCCAAACATAGTCATGCAATATATCAATCTTTATGTCTCTACCATTTAGAGACTCCTCGTCATGTCCGTGATCATATTCGGGAGTCCGAACTACCTTCGGTACATCAAAACACATAAACTCATAATACTAATCATCACCGAACGTTAAGCGTGTGGACCCTACGGGTTTGAGAACTATGTAGACATGACTGAGACTCATCTCCGGTCAATAACCAATAGAGGAACCTGGATGCTCATATTGATTCCTACATATTCTACGAAGATCTTTATCGGTCAAACCGCAAAACAACATACGTTTTTCCCTTTGTCATCGGTATATTACTTGCCCGAGATTCGACCGTCGGTATCTCAATAACTAGTTCAATCTCGTTACCGGCAAGTCTCTTTACTCGTTCCGTAATGCATCATCCTGTAACTAACTCATTAGTCACTTTACTTGCAAGGCTTATAGTGATGTGCATTACCGAGAGGGCCCAGAGATACCTCTTCGACAATCGGAGTGACAAATCATAATCTCGATCTATGCCAACTCAACAAACACCATTGGAGACACCTGTAGAGCACCTTTATAATCACTCAGTTACATTGTGATGTTTGGTAGCACACAAAGTGTTCCTCTGGTATTCAGGAGTTGCATAATCTCATAGTCATAGTAACATGTATAAGTCATGAAGAAAGCAATAGCAACATACTAAATGATCAAGTGCTAAGCCAACGGAATGGGTCAAGTCAATCACATCATTCTCTAATGATGTGATCTCGTTCATCAAATGACAACTCATGTCTATGGCTAGGAAACTTAACCATCTTTTATTAGCAAGCTAGTCTAGTAGAGGCATACTAGTGACACTCTGTTTGTCTATGTATTCACACATGTACTAAGTTTCCGGTTAATACAATTCTAGCATGAATAATAAACATTTATCATGATATAAGGAAATAAATAATAACTTTATTATTGCCTCTAGGGCATAATTCCTTCAGCTTTCTCCTCAGGCTCCGAGCTGTGGCAATGAGATGTTGCTTTAAGCCTTCTTGATCGAGGGGTTCTTCCAAGACAATGAAGTCTTCGTCACCTCCTCTTCGGATTTTGGCATGTAGTTGTTGTCCTCCACGTCTTCATTGCCCGTGTGTCCATTGATGTATTCACCCTCATCCCTTTCGTCCTGTTCGGACGTGGGCTCGATGGGATGTTTGGGATCTTCGGCCTCGTTCGGGGTCTCATTATCTCCGGTGCTGGTATTGCTATCCTTTGCCCGACAACATTGTGAGGGGCGCCACTGACGTTGGTGCTTTGGTAGTTTACTGACGGGCTTGTCCTCGTCGTTCTTCGGAGTGTCCACCATGTACACATCGTAAGTTGAGGTGGTTGTCCAACTCCTCGTGACGGGTGGGACTTGGTTTGGTTCAGCGTTGGCATCGTCGTCCATGCCATCGATGTCTTCGAACACATAATCTAGCATGTCAGTTAAGTCCTCGACAGTTGCTATTAAGTGGGTGGTGGGTGGGGCGTAAAATTCCCCTCTCTCAGCCCCCGCTCCAGGCTGGGTGTAGTTCGGAGGTAAAGCCTCCATGATGGCGAGAGACTGCATCAGACCCAATGCTTCATCTAAGAGCGGGAGCGAGAACCGCGGGTCTGCCGCAATGTATTTGGCCTGGAGTGCCTTATCAGATCCTCTAAGTGCAGACCTCGGTGGTTTGGCATGGTTTCCCAGAGCCAGGTTTAAGCCTGCGTCAGGGCCTTCGGTAGGAAGTTCGATAAGGGGAAAAATTCCGGTGGGACTTACGCTCCCGTCTTCGAACGATGAGACCTGCCCCGGATCTAAGGCCGAGGTGAGTGCTGGTGTTGACCCCTGGACGAGATCCGACAGGGGATCCGAAGAGTCTTCTTCGGTGGGAGCCAGAGTGGCGGCCAAGGACGCAAACCCATCGAAGACCAAGTCTCCTCGGATGTCAGCAACATAATTCAGGTTTCCAAACGTGATCTGGTGGCCGGGGGCATAACTATCGACCTGCTCGAGGCGGACGATTGAGTTGGCTCGAAGCACAAAGCCACCGAACACAAAAACCTGTCAGGAAGAAAAATCTCCCTGGATGCAGCGTCACCATTGAAGGTGAGGTGAGCCATCGATCCTTCCTTCTACTCTTATTCAAGTATCCCTTTATGCTATCCAGAAATTCTATATTATTTCCAATCAACAATATGTCATCCACATATAATATTGGAAATGCTATAGAGCTCCCACTCACTTTCTTGTAAATATGGCTTCACTGCAAGTCTGTATAAAACTATATGCTTTGATCAACTCATCAAGGCATATATTCCAACTCCGAGATGCTTGCACCAGTCCATAGATGGATCGCTGCAGTTTGCACACCTTGTTAGTACCTTTAGGATTGACAAAACCTTCTGGTTGCATCATATACAACTCTTCTTTAAGAAATATCCATTTAAGGAATGTAGTTTTCACATCCATTTGCCAGATTTCATAAAATATGGCAACTGCTGAGGGAGTCCTGGATTAGGAGGTCCTCGGACAGCCGGACTATATGCTTATGCCGGACTGTTGGACCATGAAGATATAAGATTGAAGACTTTGTCCCGTGGCTGGATGGGACTCTCCTTTGCGTGGAATGCAAGCTTGGCGATTCGGATGTGTAGATCTCTTTCTCTGTAACGGACTCTGTGTAACCCTAGCCCCCTCCCGTGTCTATATAAACCGGAGGGTTTAGTCCATAGGACAACAACAATCATAATCATAGGCTAGCTTCTAGGGTTTAGCCTCTATGATCTCGTGGTAGATCAACTCTTGTAAAATTCATATCATCAAGATCAATCAAGCAGGAAGTAGGGTATTACCTCCATCGAGAGGGCCCGAACCTGGCTAAACATCGTGTCCCCCACCTCCTGTTACCATTAGCCTTAGACGCACAGTTCGGGACCCCCTACCCGAGATCCGCCGGTTTTGACACCGACATTGGTGCTTCCATTGAGAGTTCCACTGTGTCGTCACGATAAGGCTTGATGGCTCCTTCAATCATCATTAATGATGCGGTCCAGGGTGAGGTTTTCCTCCCTGGACAGATCTTCGTATTCGGCGGCTTCGTACTACGGGCCAACTCGCTTGGCCATCTGGAGCAGATCGACAGCTACGCCCCTGGCCATCAGGTCAGGTTTGGAAACTTGAACTACACAGCCGACATCCGCGGAGACTTGATCTTCGAAGGATTCGAGCCCACGTCAGGAGCAACGAACAATCACGACGGCCATGACTTAGATCTGCCATCGGACGGTGTTCGGGATATCGCACCTATGGCTGCCCCGGCCTTTGGGCTGGAGAAGTTCACGCCATTCGAGGACGAGTGGATGGACCCCGTCACGGAGGCCGTACGCTCATCGGCGCTGGAGCCGAACACAGACTTCACCTTCAAATAGGAAGGTGTCATCGGACCCTCGGACTCGATTCCGGTCATAGGTTTCGAACCGCGCATGTCTGTGCCTATCGAATCTGATTGGGCATCAATCATGGAGTTTACTTCCGTGGATATCTTTCAACACTCACCCTTGGGTGATGTGCTAAATTCATTGAGGTCTCTCTCTTTATCAGGAGACTCTTGGACAAACTATGTCCGGCTTGAGTGGGAAGCGGATGACGAAGAAATTCGTTCCCCACCCACCACCCACTTAATAGCCATTGTCGATGACTTAACCGACGTGCTCGACTTTGCCTCCGAAGACATCGACGATATGGACGACGATGCAGGAGAAGAACACGAACCACCGCCCACAAGGTGCTGGATAGACACCTCATCATACGATATATACATGGTGGACACCCCAAAAGAAAACAATGGCGATGAGGCAACAAAGGATAATCCCTTGGGGAAGCAATCAAAGCACCGGTGTCATCGGCGCCACTCTAAGCCCCGCCATAGCAAAAATAGCAATTCGGATGGTGTCAAAGACGAAAATAATCCCGCCCAGCCAGACTTCGAGCAGGCAGAGCGGAAGGATGGGCAAGCTAGCCCCAAGGAGCAAGCAACAGATGGAGAATCAAAGATGACAACTACATGCCTCTCTCCGAAGACGATGTGAGCCTCGGCGACGAAGAATTCATCGTGCCTGAGGACCCCGTCGAGCAGGAGCGCTTCAAGTGCCGGCTTATAGCCACTCAAAAAGCCTGAAGAAAAAACAGCAGCAGCTTCAAGCTGACCAAGATCTGCTAACAGATAGATGGACTGAGGTCCTAGCAGCCGAGGAATACGGACTCGAGCGCCCAACCAAAAGTTACCCAAAGCGCAGGTTGCTACCTCAAGTCGAGGAGGAGGCACTAGAGCCTACACTACCAGCGCAGGACGAGGCTGACCGGCCACCTCGTGGCCGAGACAAAGCGGTGTATCATCCCGAACACCAACCCACACCCCGCCGCTAATTAAACAAAAACACTAAGGCCCGGGGCTACATGCAGGACCTGCGAGACGTATTGGAAACAAAGCAGGACAGTCAAGATCAATCTACGGATCACGGGGGCGCCACAACGCATGATGATGACCGTCATGCTGGATACGCTAAAAACAAGTCCGGCCGGGCCGAATACAATAGACCAGACTCATTTGAACTGCGTCGTGATGTAGCCCGGCATAGATGTGCCGCACACCCCCTATGCTTCACTGATGAATTAATGGATCATGATTTCCGAGAAGGGTTTAAACCCGTAAACATTGAATCACAATAGACCCCGTGGTATGGATTGAAGATTTCCTTCTCCACATTCACATGGCCCGCGGCGACGATCTACATGCCATCAAGTACCTCCCCCTTAAGCTCAAAGGACCGGCTCGACATTGGCTGAATAGCCTGCCGGCGAACTCCACTGGCAGTTGGGAGAACCTGGAGGACGCATTCCTTGACAACTTCCAGGGCACTTACGTGCGACCACCGGACGCTGATGACTTAAGTCACATAACCCAACAGCCCGAAGAGTCATCCAGGAAGTTCTGGACTCAGTTCCTAACTAAAAATAACCAAATCGTTGACTGTCCGGATGCCGAATCCCTAGCGGCCTTTAAGCATAACATCTGCGACGAGTGGCTCGCCCGACACCTCGGCCAAGAGAAGCCGAAATCCATGGCAGCCCTCACAACACTCATGACCTGCTTTTGTGCGGGCGAGGACAACTGGCTAGCTCGTAGTAACATCATGCCAAGAAATCACGACACTTCAGATGCCCGAGATAGCAACAGCAAGCCACGACACAACAGACATAAGCGTCGCAACAATGGCGACAACGCCGAGGACACGACAGTCAATGCCGGATTCAGTGGCTCTAAGTCCGGTCAGCGAAAAAAGCCATTTAAAAGAAACAATCCGGGCCCATTCAGCCGGGACTGCACACTCGATCGCTCGTGTCAAATTCACGGCACCCCCGATAAACCAGCCAATCACACCAACAGAGAATGCTGGGTGTTCAAACGGGCCGACAAGTTGAATGTTGAAAACCAGGAAAAGGGGCTTCATAGCGATGAGGACGAAGAGCCCCGGCCGCCGAACACAGGAGGATAGAAGAAATTTCCTCCCCAAGTGAAAATGGTAAACATGATATACGCCCCCACATTCCCAAGCGGGAACGGAAAGGGGCACTAAGGGACGTCTATGCGATGGAGCCAGTCGCCCCAAAGTCCAACTCATGGTCATCTTGTCCGATCACTTTCGATCGCAAGGACCATCCTACCAGTATCCGTCATGGCGGTTCAGCCGCATTGGTACTCGACCCCATCATTGACGGATTCCATCTGACGCGAGTCCTTATGGACGGTGGCAGTAGCCTAAACCTGCTTTGTCAGGACATAGTGCGCAAAATGGGCATCGATCCCTCAAGGATCAAACCAACCAAAACCACCTTCAAAGGTGCAATACCAGGTGTGGAGGCCAGTTGTATAGGCTCCATCACTCTGGAGGTAGTCTTCGGATCACCAAATAATTACTGTACCGAAGAATTAGTCTTTGACATCGTCCCTTTCCGCAGTAATTATCAGGCACTGCTGGGATGATCCGCGTTTGCTCACTTTAATGCGATACACACTACGTCTACCGTAAGCTTAAGATGCCTGGCCCGCACGGCGTGCCAACGGTTAATGGCGAAGCCGAACTCCACCTCGGCGCCGAAGAGCATATCCCTGCTTCAACAACAGAAGCAACAAGTGGCACCTTTCAATTGAACCTTGAGTCGACAGCCAAGCCATCGGACGCCGGTAAAGGAGTCCGAACTACTTCGCGGCATGATAGCCCGGCTCGTCCCGAGCTCAACTAAACACTCCGGCAAAAGTAGGAAAAGGCCACATATCACGGCTCAACCGCTACGTGCCAAAAAAATATTTCTTGCAGGTTCACTTTTATGCAGGACAGGACTGGCAACATGGAATCGGCTAGGACGTGCAAAGGAATCCCTAAATGTTCCCCTCGTAGAAAATCCGGATACACTCCGGATCCGCATACAGCTTGTTCCCGCCTGGTCTCAGCAGGTTCCGCCGTCACACTTCTTTTTATCACATCTCCTGTACTCATACGCATCGACGTATTACTCGAATACAACATGTAGATTTATATGATGCTTATCTGCTATCATTTCTTATTGACACCTTTCGTCATAACGACATTCATACATCGTGATATGCCTTAGTATGCTAGGGATTTATGGTTCCCATAATACGGCAATAAAGTCCGACCACCTTCACGGTCGCTCTGCACCCTGAACTCATAGCATTATATGCATCAGCTTTGAATCATGACTTGGGTCAATAGTTGGGTTTGCCCGTCTCCCATGTTTTGGTACCTTACGTTCCGCTATATCGGCTAAGGTAGTACTGGGAAAACTACTGTGATTGTGTCCCGGTTCTTCCGGACGAGCACCTCAGTAGAGAAAGCCGAAAACTGACTGTCATGATATAGCAAGAGCTGGTCAGTTGTTCGAGAGGTTGTAAAATCCTTAAGGATTTCTTCCGCATAATGCCATAACCAATGCAGCGTGCGATGGATCGGTTTTTCTCCCAATCAGGTGCTTATAGAGCCCCTCATGCGGTCTTCCGAACACCAGGGGCTACGCCTACCTTACTTTTGTCAAACTCCTATGGCTACGTGAGAGTGATAAAGCGTTGTGCTGAACACCTCCTTCAAGGACCCAAAAATGGGATAAAGAGTGCTCAGGTTTATCCCGAACACCCCCGTACTTCCTACGTGGGGGCAGAAGCCGACGACTAGCCAACTCTCAAGATTACTATATATGAAACGGCTGCACAGGAGGAAAAACCTGCACATAACAGGCAATAAATAATAGAAATGACCTTGTTTAGCATTACAAAGGACAGCATGACTGTATTCATGGAAATACAATGTCCTTGGTGCATTGCTCCGCCACAAGGCTGGCTCCTTTCAGGACACTATCATAATATAATTCGGGCTTGCGGTGCTCCTTCCCCTCCGGTGGTCCCTCGGTCATCAGCTTTTCCGCATCCAGCTTTCCCCAGTGCACTTTTGCATGGGCAAAGGCCATTCGCGCACCCTCCATACAGACCGACCGCTTGATGACTTCGAGTCGAGGGCAGGCACTCACAAGCCGCTTCACGAGCCCGAAATAACTGCTTGGAATTGGCTCGGCGGGCCATAGCCGGACAATCAAATCCTTCATGGCTAGTTCGGCCGCCTTGTGCAGTTCGATCAGCTGCTTCAGCTGATCGGTAAATGGCACCGGATAATTCGGCGCCAAATACTGCGTCCGAAAGAGTTTCTCTACTGTCTTCTTTTCCTCGGCTCGGTAGAATTGGGCGGCATCAGATATGCTGCATGGCAGCTCGACAAACACCCCTGGAGAAATCAGAATTCAAATTATCAACTTGATTTTATCCTTTAAAAAATACCGCTTTGTATAGAAAAAGCCTTACCAACCGCAGTCTGCCTCGCCTCCTACATTTCCTTCAAAGCACCTTGGGTTTCCTCCCAGGCATCACTCGCGGCTTGGCGAGCTTGTGCGAGTTCGGATTCTTTCATTGATAAAATCTGCTCCAAGGACTCACTTTTCTTCATGGCATCCTGAAGCTCACGATCAGCTTCAATAACCCTGGCCTCGCGCTTTTCGCGAAGAGCCTGCTCCGCGGCTGCTTTCATCTTGGCTTCGGCCACAGCCTTCTTAAGAGCCTCAATTTTGGCCATCGCCCCTAGAGCGCACAATAAAAATACTTTCATCAGGCACACTTATTCATTTTGCTGAACAAAACAAGGTTTCGGCATACCTTGGTTATCCTCCAACTGCTTCTTCACTCGGCCAAGTTCCCCTTCGGCCTGCTCCGGACTCTGCCTCAGTCCAGATACCTCCATAGTGTGAGAGGCAGCGGACGCTACAGACACCTGCTTACAAAATAGGAAATACATATGTCATCAAACGAGTCTCCTGTGAACATAAATTTGATCCTCTGTCCGGTTCTTTCTTTCACCGAACAGTATATCAGGGGATACTATCCATACTATGACACTCTTCAAAACCTCACAAAACATACCTCAAAGCCTTTTATAAGGCTGATACATGATTCATTCAGTCCACTCTCAGCGAACTGAATCTTCTTAATCACCGCACCCATAAGGACACGGTGTTCATCAACGATGGAAGCGCTTTTTAGCACCGTCAATAAGCTATCTGGCACCTCTAGTTCGACAGAGGTTGTCGGCGGAGCGGGCACACCCCCTCCAGCCGAGGGAGGCCGCCTGCCCAATTCTGGAGCCGTAGAGGTCTTCGGGACTGCGTTCGGCTGGGGGCCGAATTCGAGATCGCCCCCACCGTCGACGCCTATGGGAGCCTTCTCTCCCGTATGTCCGGCCCCTGAAGATTGACCTCCTGGCGCCGCCTTTACGATCTCCCCTCCCCTTGGTTTGGGCCCTTCTGGGACGTCACCTCGGTGTCATTCACATGTTTGGGGGTAGGGGCCTTCGGGGGTGCCCCACTCTCTATATCATCCGGACCCAGCGAATCCTCTGACGAGGATTGTTCGGTGCGGGACCCCGCCTGACTGCAAACAAAAGTATGGCTCAGTTTAAAGTATTATGCCATGATGAGCCTGGACGCATAAAGCATGTTTGGGTTTTGTATACTCACGAGTTCACCAGGGGCTGGGCCCTGGGATCCCACTCCGGGCTGCTATCGGCAGCAGCGGAAGACTCCTTCGGAAGAGGGTTTTTCCCCTCTTAGGTGATTCGGCCTCCAAAGATGTGGATGACATCCTTTTCTTTCTTCCCCCCATGGGGGATTCATCTTCTTCCTCCTCCTCCTCCTCTTCGGAGGAAGAATGGGAGTTGGAGTCTTCGAATTTTGTGTTCGAAGCGCCGCGGCGACGGAGGTCGCCCCTAGTCTCCTTGGCCTCCTTCTTGGCCTTCTTCTTTGGTGCCTTGTAAGGCGCTGGGACCAGCATCTTCGTCAGAAGTGGGCCGGACAGTTCTTCCGGCAGTGGGGCCGGACAGTGGATCCGCCTCGCCTTCTTCGTCCAGCCCTAGGAGAATTGTGGAAAGCACATTAAAGCATCTTCCTCGGGATATGCCAATGAAA
This sequence comes from Triticum aestivum, assembly GCF_018294505.1. NCBI lineage: Eukaryota > Viridiplantae > Streptophyta > Magnoliopsida > Poales > Poaceae > Triticum > Triticum aestivum. The sequence continues at coordinate 609,414,240 of NC_057807.1, read as the reverse complement.
CATATGAATTGCCAAACATATAAATGACTTACCGGACTTGCAGGGTGGGACAGTTGGTACCCACGGTCCTCGGCGGAGTCTGGCCATGATCTGCCGGACTTAAAAAGCACCTTCTAGATGTCCTTGTGCAAGGAACCAAAGAGCTCCCGTAGGGTCTAGTGCTTGGCTGGTTCGAATTCCCATAAATTGCAAGCTCGGTGCTGACAAGGAAGGATCAGGCGAACTAACATCACTTGGAATACATTGACAAGCTTGATGTTCTTGTCCTCCATATCCTTGATACGTGTCTGGAGTACCGACAGTTCGTCGGACAAAGACCAATTCAAGCCTTTCTTGGGCCAGGATGTAAGCCGCAAGGGGGCTCCGGATCGGAATTCGGGAGCAGCGGCCCACTTCTTGCCGCGCGGCTCAGTGATGTAAAACCACTGCTGCTGCCACTCCTTGACGGAATCATTGAAAGTACCTGTTGGCCATATGACGTTGGGCATTCTACTCACCATGGCGCCTCCGCACTCGGCGTGCTCGCCACTCACTACCTTGGGCTTCACATTAAAAAATCTTCAGCCATAAGTCGAAGTGTGGCGAGATGCAGAGTAAGGCCTCGCACACGATGATGAATGTCGAGATGTTGAGGAATGAATTAGGGGATAGATCATGGAAATCAATCCCGTAATAATACATGATGCCACGAACGAATGGGTGGAGGGGAAACCCTAGCCCGCGGACAAAATGAGGGAGGGATACAACCCTCTCGTGTGGTTCTGGAGTAGGGACGATCTGTCCCGCCGTCAGAAGACGGTGGCCGATTTTCTTGGCCAGATACCTGGCCTCCCGAAGCTTTTTGATATCCTTCTCCCGGACGGTAGAGGCCATCCACTTGCCTCCTGCTCCGGATCCGGACATTTTCGGAAGATCTCTTCGAGTGGAGAAGACGAACGCTTGGGCGCTAGGGCTCGAGCGAGAGGGAATGTATGAGCAGAGGGAGAAGATGGCATGGGTGAAAAGGGGAGTCCTTGTCTCTTTATAAAGGCGGTAGAAGCTGTGCGCCTCTCCACTTGCCCTACAAACTCGCTTATTCCCCAAGCGCCGCATCGATGGCGCGGTTGGTTACCCACACCCGTATTGATGAGGATCCCGTGATAAGGGGACACGATCTCTGCTTTGACAAGACGTGCCAACAAAACCGCCCCGCAATATGCAGTAGCAGGCTGGGAAAAATGGTTCGAATAATGACCGGGCCATGACGTGATGTCATGCCATGAAAAATTGTCGGCAGATTAGATTCGTGAAAAATTATGCTCTCTACAGTTGTATGTGGAAATTGTTTTGCAAAGCCGGACATGATTCATGTGTTCAAAATTTACCTTGGAGTATTCGGAGATGGAACCTGCCTTGCAATGTCGAATACAATCTGCGCGCCGGGCTCATCGTCATTGAAAGCCTGGTTCAGGGGCTACTGAGGGAGTCCTGGATTAGGGGGTCCTCGGACAGCCGGACTATATGCTTATGTCGGACTGTTGGACCATGAAGATACAAGATTGAAGACTTCGTCCCGTGTCCGGATGGGACTCTCCTTTGCGTGGAAGGCAAGCTTGGCGATTCGTATGTGTAGATCTCCTTCTCTGTAACCGACTCTATGTAACCCTAGACCCCTCCCGTGTCTATATAAACCAGAGGGTTTAGTCCGTAAGACAACAATCATCATAATCATAGGCTAGCTTCTAGGGTTTAGCCTCTACGATCTCCTAGTAGATCAACTCTGTAATACTCATATCATCAAGATCAATCAAGCAGGAAGTAGGGTATTACCTCCATCGAGAGGGCCCGAACCTGGGTAAACATTGTGTCCCCCGCCTCCTATTACCATTAGCCTTAGACGCACAGTTCGGGACCCTCTACCCGAGATCCGCCGATTTTGACACTGACAACCGCTAACATGATTTAGACGGATTTAAGCATCGCTACAGTTGAGAAAATCTCATTGTAGTCAACACCTTGAACTTGTCGAAAACCTTTTACGACAAGCAGAGCTTTGTAGATAGTAACACAACTATCAGCGTCCATCTTCCTCTCGAAGATCCATTTATATTCTATGGCTTGCCGATCATCGGGCAATTCCACCAAAGTCCACACTTTGTTCTCATACATGTATCCCATCTCAGATTTCATGGCCTCAAGCCATTTCACGGAATCTGGGCTCATCATCCACTACTAGGGAAAAGCCTATACACAGAATCTTACCAGCAGCCACTGCTAGGGAAAACGCTATACACAGAGGTATAGCAGTAGCGTTGGTCAAAACTCGGCGCTAGCGCTACTTAGTAGTAGCGCTTGTTGCAAAAGCACGCTACAATCATTATTTCAGCAGTAGCGCGTCTCCAAAGAAAAGCGCTACTACTAAATTCTCTCACTGATGTCGGTAGGCTAGGAATAGTAGCAGCGCTTCTCGCAGAAGCACGCTACTGCTTAAAACATTGTAGCAGCGCGTTTCTTCTTTACAACGCTACTGCTATGGAAAAGAAAATAAATAGAAAATTAAGTAGAAAAGTAAATGAAAATGAAAGAAATAGAAAAAGGAGAAATGAAAAAAAGAAAATGTAAAGAAAACAAAAGAAAAAGAGAAAGAAAACAGAAAGGGTTAGCTGCAGCGCGTTTCTCTGGAAAACGCTATAGCTATCTTAGCTATAGCGTGTTTCGTAAAAACGCGCTGCTGTTAGTTTGACTCAAATCCTGGCAGCCCCGGCACAAAATTTCGCTGAGTCCTTTTCCCCCCCTCTCTACTCCCCCCTGTCCCCCAACTGCTCCATCGCCGCCGTTGCCCTGCCGCGCACCTTCGACCACACCGCCACCGCCGGAGGCCGCCTTCGACCACACCGCCGCTGCCCGCCGCCTTCGACCACACCGCCGCCGCCCGAGGCCGCCCTCTCGACCTCACAGCCGCCGCCCGAGGCCGTCGTCATCGACCTCACTGTCGCCTCCCTCGAGCTCGCCGCCGCCGCCCTCGACCTCACCGCAGCTGCCCGAGCCAGAGCCTGCCCTCGCCGCCGACCGTAAGGCTATGCCTCTCCTGTCCCTACCCTCCTATTTCTCTCTGCTAGGGCAATTATATATATATGTGTTGATACTGTGTTGATGTTCATATGAACCCTAGGTGTTCATATGAACCCTAGATTTTTTTAGGGCAGTAGGCATTTTATAGCATTTAGGAAAAATGATTTGCAATTTTTTTAGGAAATTAGCTAGGGCAATTTTTCTGAAAATTCCTAAACAGTAATCCCATTTAGCTTTAAACTAATAGAGGGTATATAAATAATAGTAGCATTTAGATTTAAATTAACAGAGGGTATAAACAAAAAACACTTAGCTATAAAAAAATATTTTGACTACGGACCTGAATTTGTTCCAAATTTCATTCAAATGAAATTTGAATTATTTGGACTATGGACCTGAATATTTTTGAAGAAATTGGGTGTAGGTACTAAGGTCTTGCTGTGGAAATTCTGGTGAGGTCAAAAGGGTTAGACAAAATGTAGTTCCTAGACTTTTAGCTTTAGACAAAAAACAAAAGTATTTAGCTATAAATAAAAAACAGTAGCTATGGCATTTAGCTATAAACAAAAAACAAAATTGTTTTTCTTTTCAAAAACTTGGTCAAACAGAATAGTAGCTATATGTCATTGATGTTCATTTGCATATTCCATTATTGTTGATTATATCTTTTCATTGAAGTGGCCATGTTATATACAATACTGGAATCAGCTACTTTGCCATCTGCCAGCTCTTTGCCATCAGCTAGCGGACGGCAAAGAAGCTCTTTGCCATCAGCTACACAAAAGCAGACGGCAAAGAAGCTATTTGCCGTCCGCGTGCTCTTTGCCGTCTGCTGGCAGACGGCAAAGAATCTGTGACACTCCAAAATTTTTACTTTGGTTTTCAGCAAAAACTTTGTGGTTTTTGAAAAGAGGCCATTTAAAATTTTCCAGAAAACCTTCCTCTTAAAAAACTTTCTTTCCTTTGGCAAGGTTTTTATTCTTGCTTCAAACTTTGGTGTTTGACCTTTTGAAACTTCTTCTCTGTTGGTTCTCTCCCAAAATTATTTTGGGAGTTTAATCTTTTTCTTTTAAAAAGAAACTCCATGAAATTTGGGATTTTCATATCTTGGAACCACCATGACTTGGCATTTTTGCCCATGTGGTAAAACCCCTCCAAAACCTCCCCTACACCTTGTGATCAACCTAAGTTCTCTGTCCCAACTAATCCAAACAAGTTTTGGATTTTTCTCTAATTATTTTTTTCCCTCAATTCAATTCTGAAAATTATTTGGAGCCTGAGGGATTTTCAAAGCAAGTGCCCTATGGCATTTGAGTTTTGACCTCAAACCAATTCTCCTGGATTGTCCTTTGAACCCACAACCCAGAACCATCTTGATCCACTCCTCCTCTTTTCAAATTTTTCAAAATACAGTCTCTGCAAGTTTGGACCAGATTTGCCAAATTTGGTGAAATTCATATCCACACTGCTCCAAAAATTCCACCAAAAATCATGCAGCCTACTTGAGCAAGGAGAAGCCACTCCACCAAAAATCAGCTCAAGGAAAAATAACAGAGGCCAATTTCATTCGGTCGAACACCTGGTGGGCACTGTTACTATTCAAAGTTCAGAAAATTCAGTTTCAGTGTCATCTTCAGTCCGTCAGTTTCAGTCACGCGGCCACAGTGCCCTTGGCACGTTCCTCGCCGCCTCTTCCTCTTGTCCGAAGCTGCACACGCGTGCGTGGAGCCTTCCTGGCGTCGGTAGCGCGGTGGCTCGCCCTCGCCGGTGTCTTCTGCGGCGTCGGGACCTCCCGTGGCGGCCGACAGGAGGCACACCACGGCAGAACGCCGTTCCGCGCCGCCCATCGCTCCCTGGCTCTCCGCGTGGCCTCATGCACGCCAGCGCACGACCGTAGCACAGCCACCGTGGCCGGCAAGCACGGAACACGCTCTCCGCCGCCGACGGGCCCGCACCCTCACCGTTCCGTCGAGCTCGCCCTTAACACCCAAACCCCGGCCAGTTTAACACCAAAACGGACCCATTGAACCTCCGTGATGACGCTCGACCCCCTAACCACCCCGACCGAGCACTGCGCCACCGTAATCGCTCGCCGGTGATCCTCGTTCACGGCAACCGCCTCGGACCGCCTATATAAAGGGGTCCCGAGCTCACTCTCGTGCACGCAGCACCCCCACTACTCACCAACACCCCGCCAGGCCACTAGGGGGACCTCGAGGAGGTCTCCTCCCCCAGCTCCGGCCGCCTCGCCCCGCCTCGGCCTCCAGCCCGATTCGTTCTGGTGAGGCCATCTCCGGCGCTCAAACCCCGTTCGTTACCTTCTCTAGCTGCCAGGAGCATAACCCCCTCTTCAATTTAACCTTTGCAGCCCTCTCCGACGAGCCCCTCGACCACCCGAGCCGCCGTCCGCCGGAGCAAAGCTCGTCGTCGACGTGGTGCTCGCCGACCGACTCCACCACCATCAACTGACGCGGAAGGGTACCCTGAGCACGGAGGTACTCCCCGATCTCTCTGCCTCGCCGTGGATCGCCGCCGGCGACCACCGCGGCTCTCGGGCGCCGGCGAACTCTGCCGCCCCGTTTGAACATTTGAACCTGACAGGTGGGACCCCACCGTCAGCCTCTCTGCTCTCTCTTCGAATCGTTTTCTGGAAGCGCCTTCGGGCAGAATGCGTTTTCTCTTCGGGCTGGCGTAGTCGCTACCGAAGCGTTTTCTGTTTTTATAAACTAGCCCCTGGAAATCTTCTGTTTCATTACAGATAAGTCCCTGGACAAAAACCCTTATAACTTTTAATCAGAAAAGTATTTTTGATTGATTCTTTTTCTGTTCTCTTTAAAATTTTGTCTAGTTTTTTATCAGATTTATTTGAAAAATATTTGGTTTACCTTCTGTGCACTCCTTGGTATTTACGTTAGCGCATATATTTTCTTTAAACCGTAGATACCGAAGGAGGTGACGGAGCCGCGAACTTCACCGAGCTAGGCTCCGACTACTCTGAACCAGGCAAGCATGTTTGAACTTTTGATATGATGAGTGTCTTGGCATGTTTTGCATTTAGTTAGTTTCATGGCATGTGGTGAGCATACCGATGAACGTTATTTTATGTGATAATGAGGTAAGTGAGTTCGATGATCCATACGTGGATGAATGTGAATATGAATGGCCATGTGTTGGCATGAGGATGGGTACGGTGGCAGTGTTGTAGCATGCCAGTCGTACACCAGACCATGTGACTTCAGTGTCAAACCATATCGGTCCAGTACCTATCATTTCCTTCCTTGTACTACCACATGTTTTCCGCAAGGAATATGGTTTAGTAAGTTGCAAACCGCTTTCATGGTACACACCAAAGAGGAGAGGCCGTGATGATGGTTCCATGGCCCTGGATTAAAGCCAGTCATCCGGTCAGGGGGCATGGGTGTTTCCGGTTGGGACCGAGAGGGGGGCACCCCTTAGAGCGCGCGTATATAAATTTGATCCCATGCTATTCGAGATTGTGATCTCCCCATCTCAAAAGTTTTTCTTGGACGATGACTAGGGTGATTCCTAGCATCGAGAGGTAGGATGGGTGTGTACCGGTTAGCTGTGTTTTCTTCTGAAATACCGTAAACGGAACTAGTCCTTCGTGACTACGGAAATCCGTTGACTCTGGGAAAATTTTTGTACAAACTCTGCAGAGTCACATATTCCTCCAAATCATCTATTCCATGACAAGTTTCGTTCCTTCTTATCCTAATCAATTGTCAGCTTTGATGACAGAGACTCCGGTGAATCGCATGAGTGCTAAGTCCGGTTGAATGATTATCCCTGTGGATGGACTAACCCGTTTATTCTCATGGATTGAATGTTTATTATGAGTATTATTTACTGGTAATTTAAAGCCCTTTATGTGATGTCGCTCAGACGTCCGACTGTGGCATTTCTTTTAAAGCCCTTTCTGCGATGTCGCTCAGACGTCCGACTGTGGCATTTCTTTTAAAGCCCTTTCTGCGATGTCGCTCAGACGTCCAACTGTGGCATTTCTTTTTAAAGCCCTTTCTGCGATGTCGCTCAGACGTCCGACTGTGGCATTTCTTTTAAAGCCCTTTCTGCGATGTCGCTCAGACGTCCGACTGTGGGCATTTTCTTTTAAAGCCCTTTCTGCGATGTCGCTCAGACGTCCGACTGTGGCATTTCTTTTAAAGCCCTTTCTGCGATGTCGCTCAGACGTCCGACTGTGGCATTTCTTTTAAAAGCCCTTTCTGCGATGTCGCTCAGACGTCCGACCGTGGCATTTCTTTTAAAAGCCCTTTATGTGGTGTCGCTAAGATGCCCGACTGTGGCATCATTTCCTTATTTTATTTGTTCACCTTTCGAGGCGTCGCTTCAGACACCCGATCGGTCCTTATTTATGTTCTGTGGAATTTCAGGCGGACTACCGCCGTTTTCCCTTTTTACTTACCCGTTATGCCAATTTTATTTATTGTGCATTAAGGAATTAATCATGTTGCATCCATGCATGCATTTGTTATATCTTACGTCCGAACTGTCTTGCGAGTACTTTCAAAGTACTCACTGGCTTGTTGATTTGGCCAGATGCTGACGAAGGCGATCTCATGGATGAAGAGTTCGATAGCGAGTCCGACACTTAGAGGAGTCCCAGTCAGTCTCGTGCGACCCTGGATTTGGTCACTGTTTTATATCCGCTTCCGCTACCAAATAAATTTATCGAGCCTCACCCCGACGTTCGATGAAATGATATTCTTAGAGTCTTGTATTTCCCTTCCCGCTGTGTTTTTCCACCACCAACCTATCCTTGAGTCAGTAGTATGTCTCCACACCACTGTGTCCTGTCCGCCATTATGTATGATTATTGGCGTGCTTGTAATAATTTGGTTGTGCAACCGCAGTTCAACCCTGTAATATATTTTATGCTACTGGCTCATTGTATCAAGAAATTGTCTACCAGTGAGGAGGATCTCTCTCATACTGGACTCTAAAGACTGGTTTATCAATAAATATTTTTATTGGAAAACCGGTCGTGACAAGCTTGGTACCAGAACCAGGCTGACTGTAGGAAGCCACTAGGTGTGATTGCTAATTAGTCATTAGCCTGATAGAGCTAATTTATATTTTTGCAATGGTAGTCATTTTCTGTCAGTCAGCATAAATTTATGATCTGACCCTGCAGAATTTTGCCTACTTTTGTAGATGGCCGACGTCAGCTGCGAGTCTCAGACCTTCGCCAACGTGCCCGATGGGTTCGTCAAGCTTCTTTCTTCCATCGTTCAGGTCGCGATGGGGCCATCCGTGCGCCCAGTCTTCACACTCTACCAGCACCGAGTCAACGACAGTCTGACCATGCACCAGGCTGCGGTGCAGTTCAGGGGAGGGCGTGGTGAGTTACGCCACTTCCGGTTCGTGGGAAGAGCCATGCCTACGGAGAGGCATGCTATGCAGATGGCAGCCCGCGAGGCGATAGCTCGTCTCAGGGATGTCCTTCCCGTGATGAAGGCTCGTCGTTACCGTTATCTTCCGTGCCATGTGCCTTACACCTGTCACTACGCATACTCCTGCCCCAGAGGAGAACGAGATGAGGCTTTTGAGATGCTCATTGAGTATCTCCGGGCCCTTGAGGCAGCCTTCGACAACCTGGTGGACGACTTCGTAGCTACCCGCATGGACTCAGTCCATGGCTGTGCTGCCAACAGGAGGGAGCTCCTACCCATCGCTCCGCCACTGACTTTTGTCTCGTCATCAGCATCTTTTACGCCTACTCGTCGCCTGCCTTCTACCAAAGAATTTAACCAAGTCATTGCACCCACTCCAGCGCGCACTACACCAACCTTCGCGCCCACTCCTGTACGTGTTGCTCCGCCCCTGGCAACCGCTCCGCCCGCTCTGCGCAACACTACACGTATGGAGCCCATTAGCGAGGAGGAAGTCGAGTCCCCAACCTCGCTACGCCTCGCCCTCGGCAGGGCAAGGGAGGTCGTCAACATTTCTGCCTGAGTGCGCTTAGCTGCCGTGTGTTGTACCACTTTGTAACATATGTGCATAGGCTGTGAAAAGTAGCCTGTTTGCGCATCATGTAGGATCTGGAGAAGTGCACTAGCCCTAATAACATGTCAGGATTAGGTACGCATATCCTGAGTGATGTATTGTATAATTACCGCCCGCGTGTAAGATATGTAATGAGCAGTCCTTCTCCGTGCGCAAGTCGATTTGTTTTTCTTAAGTAAGCTGAGTTATTTAATTCTATCTGCCAGCTTTATGCATTTTTTTGGATTTGTTTTTGCGACTCTTTCCGCTTTTCTTATGGGTTTTACAAAATATATCCCCAGAGTGAAAAATGTCTCGTCCTTGGACTCGCTCCATGCCAATTCCATCAGAGGAAAATTATGATGCACAACCCAGCAACGAGTTCACTCAGGGACAGTCAAGCCAACAAGGCAGTGAATCGGCACTTTCACAAATGTGCCGCCTTTACGAACAGAGTCAGCAACAACATCGCGAGATGATGAACCAAGTCATCAACATGGGGAATCATCATGGACAGTATCAGCAACATTCCAAGTTATCTGAGCTACAGAAGACACGTCCTCAAACATTTTCTCACACTGACAAGCCTCTTGAAGCCGAGGACTGGCTTCGAGATATGGAGAGGAAATTAATTATTGCAAAGTGTTCAGATCTCGAGAAAGTACTATATGCTCCACACTATCTCACAGGAGCAGCCGCATCGTGGTGGGAGAATTTTCTGCACATGCATCCCAACGAAAATGACATAACCTGGGATGATTTCAAGGAAGGTTTCCGTGGTGCACATATTCCTAAGAGTATTATGAAAATCAAGAAGAGAGAATTTGATGACCTCAAACAAAGGAACATGACAGTGTCAGATTACAACAGTCAATTTACCCTATTATCCCGCTACGCCAATGAGGAGCGTATGACTGAAATCAAGAAGATGGAGAAATTCCTTGACGGTCTGGCGCCCACACTTAAATGCCAACTGGTCGTGCACACTTTTCCTGATTTTAAAACGCTGGTGGACAAGGCCATTACTCTGGAAAATGAGAGACGCAGTCTGGAAGATATCCGCAAGCGAAAAAGGGACCAGACTAATCACTCTCGCAATCACCGAAGCAAGATAGATTTTAAAAAGGGTGGGACACCCAAATTCTCATCCAATGTCTCACGCCCAATCAAGAATTTTCATGCAAGGGACAAGGAATTCACCTATCGCCCCGGCGTTACTTGTTACGCTTGTGGAGAAGAAGGGCATTATGCCAAACAGTGCCCCAAGCCAAGGAACTCAACCCCAAAGCCGAACAACGGCGGAAATAATTCAGCGCCCAAGCGAAACAATTTCAATCCCAACAATAACCACAGGAAGGGTCATCTGAACCACGTAACCAAAGAGGAGGCACAAAATGCTTCGGATATCGTACTCGGTACGTTTCCTGTCAACACAATACCTGCAATGGTTTTGTTTGATTCTGGAGCTTCTCACTCTTTCATCTCGAAAAGTTTTGCTTTGCAAAATAATTTTTCGATGCTTCCTTTGGAGAAATCCATAATAATCAAGTCCCCCGGGATTCAGCAAGTTTCTCAGAATTACTGTCAGAATGTGGTCATTGAGTTTGAAGGATTGGAGTTTTACGCAAATCTTATTGTATTGGAAAATAAAGGACCGGATGTCATCCTAGGGATGGATTGGCTAACCACCAATAAAGGTTTTATAGACTGTTTCAACAGGACCGTGATTCTCACACACCACCAAGGGAAGACAATAAGAGTATCAGCCAAGGAAGGAAAAAGACCCCGGCAACCGAGATTAAATAAGGTGGACGTTTCTGAGCTAAACAAGGTTCCAGTAGTGTGTGAATTTCCAGATGTATTCCCTGAAGAGCTGCCAGGCATGCCACCAGATCGAGAAATAGAATTCCGCATTGAGCTAGCACCAGGAACCACCCCCATATACAAGAAACCATACAGAATGGCACCATCCGAGTTGATCGAATTGAAGAAGCAAATAAAGGAATTACTGGATAAAGGATACATTCGGGCCAGCTCCTCACCTTGGGGATCACCAATTTTATTTGCCAAGAAGAAGGATGGAACGCTGAGATTGTGTATCGACTATCGAGCACTTAACATGGTCATAGTCAAAAACAAATACCCGATGCCAAGGATAAACGATTTGTTTGATCAACTTGCTCAGGCCAAGGTATTCTCAAAAATTGACTTAAGGTCAGGATACCATCAATTGAAGGTACGAACGGAAGATATCCCCAAAACAGCCTTCACCTCCAGATATGGACTGTACGAGTTCACAGTGATGCCATTTGGATTAACTAACGCCCCGACATATTTTGTTCACCTCATGAACAAAGTATTTATGAAGTTTATGGACAAATTCGTCGTAGTATTCATCGACGATATTCTGGTATACTCCAAAACACCAGAAGAGCACGCAGAACATCTCAGGATTGTACTAGGAGAGCTAAGGAAACACCAATTGTATGCCAAGTTCAGCAAGTGCGAATTTTGGCTAAGACAAGTAGGTTTTCTAGGCCACGTGCTGACTCAAGACGGTATAGCAGTGGACCCAGAGAAAGTCAAGGCCGTACTTGACTGGAAGTCACCAGCCAGCGTAACAGACATACGAAGTTTCTTGGGAATGGCAGGATATTACCGCAGATTTATTGAAGGATTTTCCACCATATCCAAGCCTATGACACAGTTACTCAAGAAAGATAAGAAGTTTGAATGGACAGAAGCCTGCGAGAAAAGTTTCCAAGAGCTAAAGCGGAAATTGACAACAACACCAGTATTAATTGTACCCGATCTACACAAGAATTTTGAAGTATTTTGTGACGCATCCAGAAAGGGTCTCAGATGCGTGTTGATGCAAGAAGGCAAGGTTGTCGCCTACGCTTCAAGGCAACTTCGCAAACACGAGGAAAATTATCCCACTCATGATTTAGAATTGGCAGCAGTTATTCATGCACTCAAGGAATGGAGGCATTTTCTACTTGGGAATCGATGTGAGATATATACGGATCACAAAAGCCTCAAATACATTTTTACGCAGCCAGAACTAAATTTACGACAACGCCGCTGGTTGGAATTGGTAAAGGATTATGATGTTGGTATCCATTACCATCCAGGGAAAGCAAACGTAGTGGCCGATGCCCTGAGTCGGAACCCCAGCTCCGACGGGAACTATCTGCACAGCTTGAGGCCCGAATTCCATCAAGAATTTGTCAAGCTCAACTTGATAATGGTAGCAGAAGGCACCATATCAAACTTGGAAATACAACCACACCTTGTGGAGAAAATTAAAGAGGCTCAGTCCGGTCACCCCAGCATTGAAGGAATTAAAAGGAAGTTGAGTATGGGCAAGGCCTCGGAATTCGTCATAGACAATGAAGGAATATTATGGTACGGAGAAAGGCTATGCGTGCCAAACATAGAAGACCTTAAACGGCAAGTTTTAACTGAAGCACACACCACTCCATATTCGATCCACCCTGGAGGAACCAAAATGTATAAGGATATTCAGGAAAGATTTTGGTGGCACGGTATGAAGAGGGACATAGCCGCTTTCATTGCATGTTGCGACTCATGTCAACGCATAAAAGCTGAACATCAGAGACCAGCCGGACTACTGCAACCTAACAAAATACCTGAGTGGAAATGGGATGAAATAGGGATGGATTTTATTGTCGGATTACCTCGGTCACGACACGGGAATGATGCCATATGGGTCATCACTGACAGGTTGACCAAAGTAGCACACTTTATTCCAGTGAAGACAACCTACACCACTCAGAGGCTTGCCAGGATTTATCTTTCCCGCATAATCTGTCTGCACGGTGTCCCGAAAACTATAATTTCCGACAGAGGCACTCAGTTCGTCTCAAGATTTTGGGAGCAATTACAACAGGCTCTGGGAACCCAACTAGCCTTCAGTACCGCATACCATCCACAGACTGATGGACAAACAGAACGCGTAAACCAGGTTTTAGAAGACATGCTGAGAGCATGTGTCCTCACCTATGGGACCAGTTGGGAGGACAGCCTGCCATATGCCGAGTTCGCATACAACAACAGTTACCAGGCCAGCCTGCAAATGGCTCCTTTCGAAGCCCTATACGGAAGGAGATGTCGTACCCCGTTAAATTGGTCAGAGACCGGAGACAGCCGCATCTTCGGACCAGATATGCTCAGAGAAGCCGAGGAAAAAATCAAGCTAATCAGGGACCGACTTAAGACCGCTCAAAGTCGACAGAAAAGTTATTATGATCAGAAACATCGTAGGGTCAGTTTCGAACCCGGTGAATTCGTATACTTGAAAGTATCCCCGATGAGAGGATTGCAACGGTTTAAGATTAAAGGAAAATTAGCACTAAGATTCATTGTACCATTTTGCATAGTGGCACGGAGAGGCACTGTAGCCTACCAGCTAGACTTACCCGAAGACTTGTCCGACATTCACGACGTGTTCCACGTCTCTCAATTAAGGAAGTGCGTGAGCAACCCAGAGAAACAAGTATCTCATGAGAACATTGACATACAGCCAGACCTCACTTATCGAGAACGTCCCATAAGAATATTAGAGGAGTCTGAAAGGAGGACCCGACAGAAAACCATCAAGTTTTTCAAAGTCCAGTGGAGCAATCACACCGACAGTGAAGCAACTTGGGAAAGCGAGGATTTTCTTCGGACAGAGCATCCACACTTATTTAAGGAGCAGCTGAAATCTCGGGGACGAGATTTTTCCTAAGGGGGTAGGTGTTGTGACACTCCAAAAATTTTACTTTGGTTTTCAGCAAAAACTTTGTGGTTTTTGAAAAGAGGCCATTTAAAATTTTCCAGAAAACCTTCCTCTTAAAAAACTTTCTTTCCTTTGGCAAGGTTTTAATTCTTGCTTCAAACTTTGGTGTTTGACCTTTTGAAACTTCTTCTCTGTTGGTTCTCTCCCAAAATTATTTTGGGAGTTTAATCTTTTTCTTTTAAAAAGAAACTCCATGAAATTTGGGATTTTCATATCTTGGAACCACCATGACTTGGCATTTTTGCCCATGTGGTAAAACCCCTCCAAAACCTCCCCTACACCTTGTGATCAACCTAAGTTCTCTGTCCCAACTAATCCAAACAAGTTTTGGATTTTTCTCTAATTATTTTTTTCCCTCAATTCAATTCTGAAAATTATTTGGAGCCTGAGGGATTTTCAAAGCAAGTGCCCTATGGCATTTGAGTTTTGACCTCAAACCAATTCTCCTGGATTGTCCTTTGAACCCACAACCCAGAACCATCTTGATCCACTCCTCCTCTTTTCAAATTTTTCAAAATAGAGTCTCTGCAAGTTTGGACCAGATTTGCCAAATTTGGTGAAATTCATATCCACACAGCTCCAAAAATTCCACCAAAAATCATGCAGCCTACTTGAGCAAGGAGAAGCCACTCCACCAAAAATCAGCTCAAGGAAAAATCACAAGAGGCCAATTTCATTCGGTCGAATACCTGGTGGGCACTGTTACTGTTCAAAGTTCAGAAAATTCAGTTTCAGTGTCATCTTCAGTCCGTCAGTTTCAGTCACGCGGCCACAGTGCCCTTGGCACGTTCCTCGCCGCCTCTTCCTCTTGTGCGAAGCTGCACACGCGTGCGTGGAGCCTTCCTGGCGTCGGTAGCGCGCTGGCTCGCCCTCGCCGGCGTCTTCTGCGGCGTCGGGACCTCCCGTGGCGGCCGACAGGAGGCACACCACGGCAGAACGCCGTTCCGCGCCGCCCATCGCTCCCTGGCTCTCCGCGTGGCCTCATGCACGCCAGCGCACGACCGTAGCACAGCCACCGTGGCCGGCAAGCACGGAACGCGCTCTCCGCTGCCGACGGGCCCGCACCCTCACCGTTCCGTCGAGCTCGCCCTTAACACCCAAACCCCGGCCAGTTTAACACCAAAACGGACCCATTGAACCTCCGTGATGACGCTCGACCCCCTAACCACCCCGACCGAGCACTGCGCCACCGTAATCGCTCGCCGGTGATCCTCGTTCACGGCAACCGCCTCGGACTGCCTATATAAAGGGGTCCCGAGCTCACTCTCGTGCACGCAGCACCCCCACTACTCACCAACACCCCGCCAGGCCACTAGGGGGACCTCGAGGAGGTCTCCTCCCCCAGCTCCGGCCGCCTCGCCCCGCCTCGGCCTCCAGCCCGATTCGTTCTGGTGAGGCCATCTCCGGCGCTCAAACCCCGTTCGTTACCTTCTCTAGCTGCCAGGAGCATAACCTCCTCTTCAATTTAACCTTTGCAGCCCTCTCCGACGAGCCCCTCGACCACCCGAGCCGCCGTCCGCCGGAGCAAAGCTCGTCGTCGACGTGGTGCTCGCCGACCGACTCCACCACCATCAACTGACGCGGAAGGGTACCCTAAGCACGGAGGTACTCCCTGATCTCTCTGCCTTGCCGTGGATCACCGCCGGCGACCACCGCGGCTCTCGGGCGCCGGCGAACTCTGCCGCCCCGTTTGAACATTTGAACCTGACGGGTGGGACCCCACCGTCAGCCTCTCTGCTCTCTCTTCGAATCGTTTTCTGGAAGCGCCTTCGGGCAGAATGCATTTTCTCTTCGGGCTGGCGTAGTCGCTACCGAAGCGTTTTCTGTTTTTATAAACTAGCCCCTGGAAATCTTGTGTTTCATTACAGATAAGTCCCTGGACAAAAACCCTTATAACTTTTAATCAGAAAAGTATTTTTGATTGATTCTTTTTCTGTTCTCTTTAAAATTTTGTCTAGTTTTTTATCAGATTTATTTGAAAAATATTTGATTTACCTTCTGTGCACTCCTTGGTATTTACGTTAGCGCATATATTTTCTTTAAACCGTAGATACCGAAGGAGGTGACGGAGCCGCGAACTTCACCGAGCTAGGCTCCGACTACTCTGAACCAGGCAAGCATGTTTGAACTTTTGATATGATGAGTGTCTTGGCATGTTTTGCATTTAGTTAGTTTCATGGCATGATGGTGAGCATACCGATGAACGTTATTTTATGTGATAATAAGGTGAGTGAGTTCGATGATCCATACGTGGATGAATGTGAATATGAATGGCCATGTGTTGGCATGAGGATGGGTACGGTGGCAGTGTTGTAGCATGCCAGTCGTACACCAGACCATGTGACTTCAGTGTCAAACCATATCGGTCCAGTACCTATCATTTCCTTCCTTGTACTACCACATGTTTTTCGCAAGGAATATGGTTTAGTAAGTTGCAAACCGCTTTCATGGTACACACCAAAGAGGAGAGGCCGTGATGATGGTTCCATGGCCCTGGATTAAAGCCAGTCATCCGGTTAGGGGGCATGGGTGTTTCCGGTTGGGACCGAGAGGGGGGCACCCCTTAGAGCGCGCGTATATAAATTTGATCCCATGCTATTCGAGATTGTGATCTCCCCGTCTCAAAAGTTTTTCTTAGACGATGACTAGGGTGATTCCTAGCATCGAGAGGTAGGATGGGTGTGTACCGGTTAGATGTGTTTTCTTCTGAAATACCGTAAACGGAACTAGTCCTTCGTGACTACGGAAATCCGTTGACTGTGGGAAAAATTTTGTACAAACTCTGCAGAGTCATATATTCCTCCAAATCATCTATTCCATGACAAGTTTCGTTCCTTCTTATCCTAATCAATTGTCAGCTTTGATGACAGAGACTCCGGTGAATCGCATGAGTGCTAAGTCCGATTGAATGATTATCCCTGCGGATGGACTAACCCATTTATTCTCATGGATTGAATGTTTATTATGAGTATTGTTTACAGGTAAATTTTAAAGCCCTTTCTGCGATGTCGCTCAGACGTCCGACTGTGGCATTTCTTTTAAAGCCCTTTCTGCGATGTCGCTCAGACGTCCGACTGTGGCATTTCTTTTAAAGCCCTTTCTGCGATGTCGCTCAGACGTCCGACTGTGGCATTTCTTTTAAAGCCCTTTCTGCGATGTCGCTCAGACGTCCGACTGTGGCATTTCTTTTAAAGCCCTTTCTGCGATGTCGCTCAGACGTCCGACTGTGGCATTTCTTTTAAAGCCCTTTCTGCGATGTCGCTCAGACATCCGACTGTGGCATTTCTTTTAAAGCCCTTTCTGCGATGTCGCTCAGACGTCCGACTGTGGCATTTCTTTTAAAGCCCTTTCTGCGATGTCGCTCAGACGTCCGACTGTGGCATTTCTTTTAAAAGCCCTTTCTGCGATGTCGGTCAGACGTCCGACCGTGGCATTTCTTTTAAAAGCCCTTTATGTGGTGTCGCTAAGATGCCCGACTGTGGCATCATTTCCTTATTTGTATTTGTTCACCTTTCGAGGCGTCGCTTCAGACACCCGATCGGTCCTTATTTATGTTCTGTGGAATTTCAGGCGGACTACCGCCGTTTTCCCTTTTTACTTACCCGTTATGCCAATTTTATTTATTGTGCATTAAGGAATTAATCATGTTGCATCCATGCATGCATTTGTTATATCTTACGTCCGAACTGTCTTGCGAGTACTTTCAAAGTACTCACTGGCTTGTTGATTTGGCCAGATGCTGACGAAGGCGATCTCATGGATGAAGAGTTCGATAGCGAGTCCGACACTTAGAGGAGTCCCAGTCAGTCTCGTGCGACCCTGGATTTGGCCACTGTTTTATATCCGCTTCCGCTACCAAATAAATTTATCGAGCCTCACCCCGACGTTCGATGAAATGATATTCTTAGAGTCTTGTATTTCCCTTCACGCTGTGTTTTTCCACCACCAGCCTATCCTTGAGTCAGTAGTATGTCTCCACACCACTGTGTTCTGTCCGCCATTATGTATGATTATTGGCGTGCTTGTAATAATTTGGTTGAGCGGCCACAGTTCAACCCTGTAATATATTTTTATGCTACTGGCTTATTGTATCAAGGAATTGTCTACCAGTGAGGAGGATTTCTCTCATACTGGACTCAAAAGACTGGTTTATCAATAAATATTTTTATTGGAAAACCGGTCGTGACAGAATCTTTGTCGTCCGCTGGCAGACGGCAAAGAGAGAGGTGGCCCCCACCCCCCGCCCGTTTGGAAAAAACTTAACGGCCCACCTCTTTGCCGTCTGCCAGCAGACGGCAAAGAGGCAAAAGGGCGGACGGCAAAGAGGACACTACCTAACGGCCCGTACCCCCCCCTCCCCCCCCGCCCGTTACTCTCTGT
>NC_057807.1:609388942-609395477 GCF_018294505.1 Triticum aestivum | reverse complement strand
CGACCCCGACACGGCACCCCGACACCGACAGGACACCCCGACCACCGACACCTCCCGAAAAGGTGTTCTTTGGCCTTCCAGAGGCCGACGGGGTCATATATTTGTGAATTATTAGTTAGGTCATATATTTTTCGATTTTGTTATGAAAAACATCATATATAATTGTGTTGATCGTGTAGTTTTAAATGTGCAGTTGTTTCATCGCTGCGAGGTTTGGTGTTCGACGACCTCGCCGTGCGTTTGACGAGCTCTGCCCCTTCGTTCGTGGGTGAGCACAAATGACAAGTCCTCCTCCCCCATTAATTATTTGATCTATTCCGATGAAACTTGATAGCTAGCTATATATGTGTCTTGAATCATCAGTATGCGTAACCAATATGTGTCTCCCATTCGAAAGCGTCATAGTTATAAGTATGCATGCATTTGCATATTTATAACCTTCATTCTTTCGAATTGTCCAACGCTATCCATGGACAGCCCGAGTATGTGTAGATTGGGTTCGTTTTCCCATATGCTTTGCTCCGGATCTGACGCATATATTTCGTCAGTGCCTCCCCTGTTGTTCTCTGGGTACACATCCTCTCTGTTTATTGCAGAGACGTGTATCAGGAGAACAGCGGGGAGGTGATGCCGAAATTTTGCGTCGGATCCGGAGCATAGCATGGGAAAATGAACCCAATCTACACATACACGGGTGGGATTAGGACCTATCATTACCTATTAGAGTGTAGGTTGCATGGACGTAATAAAATTGACAAAGTAGATCAACTGATGAATATATACATGGTGAATTACATATATAATTGTTGTGTGTCCAGTAGCTCTGAAAGTCAAGATGAGTGACCGTGCTTGGATGTATACCGGTCACACTGGTCAGAACAAATGGAGCGCTGAATGGTTCACAAAAACTAAGGGGTTTGTGCAAGCCGCATTTGCAAATGGCCAAAAGAAAACCTGGTGCCCCTGTTTCCGATGCGGCAATTGGGAAAAGAAGACAGAGGCTGAAATGGGCAAACACCTGCAGAAGAGTGGTTTTACGCCCGATTATACGGTGTGGACATTTCATGGTGAGTCTGCCCAACGTGACCGAGCTGAGGTGGATCGTCGTCGCACCGACGAGCATGGTACCAGGATGGAAAACATGGTGCAAGGCTATGATGATGCTCGGGATTCGGACGAGGAGATGGAGGAATCTGCAAAGGCCTTCAATGAAATGTTGGAGTCTTCGAAACGTCCGCTCCACGAGCACACTGAGAAGATGGAGGAATCAGTGGCAGACGGCAAAGAACCTGCCATGTAGTGACGTGCAGATGACATCATACGACGGACGGCAAAGACACTAGAAATTTTGCCGTCAGCGGCGGACGGCAAAGGCCTGCCGTTAGCCACTTAACAGACTGACAGTGCAATTATTGCCGTCCGCTCTCTTTGCCGTCCGCCGCAAACGGCAAAGGGCCTTTGCCGTCAGCCGCCAGGAAGCAGACGGCAAAGTAGCTGTTTACCGTAGCCTACTTTGCCGGAGCCTTTTGTCGTCCGCGGCTGACGGCAAATGCCTTTGCCGTCCGCCGTTCATGCCTTTGCCATCCGCCGTGGCAGACGGCAAAGTAGTTGATTCCTGTAGTGATAGTGTTTGCTCATGTTATATCTTTTCATTGAAGTTGTTCGATTGTGCCCAAGTGGCTTTCTTGTTTCCAGAGAATGATGCTGAGTGGCCTATGTTTTGCCAGAATGTTGATTCATTTCTGTTCCGGCAAATTTCAGGTTCTCGATTTGTCCACTTTTTAGCAAAGGTCATGCCGAAATTTTTCGTGAATTTCGGCATGACTTGTCAAAATATTTCGGCATGAAATTTGTCCACTTTTTAGCAAAGGTCATGCAGATCTAGGACATATCGAGTGCCCGGGATTTGCCACACCAGGAAGGAGTCAACATTCCTGCAAAACAATAGTCCTTTTTATGTCATTATTCATTTTATTAGGTCTAGAATTAATTGACTAGATTTAATCATAGGAAACATGGCTAGCAACGATGAAGGACAGGGTTCTGGTGATTGCGACGACGTCTACATGGCGGCAGACGAATATTTTGGCCTTACCGACAATCAACCGATGTTGTTGCTGGGCTCACTGGTGGCATCAGGGACTGAGACCGACATGCAGACCGGTGCTGAGACTGAGACCGGCGCTGAGATTCAGACCGGCATCAAGACAGGCGCTGAGACCGGTGCTGCCTCGGGGAGTGGAGCCGGTGTAGAACCAAAAGCAAAGAGGCAATAGCTTCCTAACAAACTCATGACTACTAGGCTGGTGGTCACAGAGGTGGACGACGGCATTTTTGAGCCAAAGGCGCCCGAGGAAGCTCGCTCGTGCTACGGCAATCAAATAGGCTGCATCGTACGGACAACCTCCACCATCAATGATGAGAAACTACAGAAGATAGAAAATATGAGGAGTTCCCTCCTAAAGAAGTTTCACCAAATATTCTTGTTCCCTAGCCGGAATGAGAAGGATTATGAAGATCCAGACGAGGACCCGGCAATGAAGAAGATAAACAAACACGCCATGACCAAGTTCAGTGACGCGTTGGCCTCCTGGAAAACTCGAGTGAAAGCAATGATCATCGACAAGAAGGAACCCTACTCCGAGATTGTAAAGGATAATCCGACAATCACGGAACACCAGTTTCAAATATTCAAGGAGGCTTGCGAGGCCGAAGCTGCCAAAAACAAGTCTAAGTACATGAAGGGGCTTCAACAGAGGAACATTGGGAGCCACCACCTCGGAAGCCGTGGTTACGGCGGAAAAGGTCCAAATGGGCCAAGGAGGACGCGGAAGCCGCGAGTCTGGGCATCCCAGACCCCTTGGCGGATTTCACCGTCCCGCGGGAGCGTGACGTCCTGAGGGCCCGGCACCGTTGGGACCCAGTGAAGAAGGTTTACGAGACAACACCGGTCATTACGGAGTTCATGAGACTGCTGGTAATTTTAGTTTCTGATCAATTCGACTGCACACGTTATTCATATTTGTAAACGATCCTTGTGCCTTTTGCAGAGAGAGCAGCACCGGATTGCGGCCGAAAGCGACTCGCCGTCTGAGGCATTGGCGAGGCCCAAGTGGGACACTCCATTCAACCGGGCGTTGAACATATTGAAACGACAACCGGTGGATACTCGACCGTCATACGGACGCGTGCACGGTGTCAGAGACGGAGCCACGTGGAAGAAGTACTACCGTGAGACCACGGAGGAGAGAAAGGAAAGACGGAGGTTAACTGAAGAAAACATCGACAAGAAGGTTGAGATTGCGGTTGAGAAGAAATTATCTCAGACAGTTGCAACAGCGGTAGCTGCCGCAAAACAGGCGGTTGCAGATTTGTCTACTTCCTTGGTGATGGGCGTTATCACTTGGACAAGGAAAAATCCAGAAAAAATGCAGAGGACTTCCTTGCTGACTTCTTGGGGGCACCTGCTCCCGCACCGGCTCCCGCATCGGTTACCGCACCTGCTCCCGCACCGGATGTGCTCGGCGGTGCTTCGTCTTTGGCTGAGCTCGACGCCCTCACGGTATCTGTCACACCGGCCCCCTTCAATATAAATGTATAATCTCCCGTTTTCGTTGCCTTTCCGATGTCTCACGTCGCAAACTTTTCTCTGCAGGCCGACGAAACCCCGTGCACCATATTGTACACCATCAGCGACTAGAAGGTGGCCGTGGGGAAGGCGACGATAATGAAGCCGAAGGAACCATTGTTCCACAGCCGGCCGATCCCCCCGAACATCTTCAAGGTTTCCATGGCCAGTGTCGAACCGGGCCACGAGAATTTGCCTCCTCCAACACTACTGGTGGATGACGAGGAGACACCGCGGCGGCTTGGTGATTGTTGCAATGGGTGGGTCATGTTGTGGCGAAAGAGTCTGCTTCGTCTAGAGGCGGCCGGAAGCACACCCACGAGCACGCAGCCTCAGCAAGGTATGAACATCAACACCCCACCTACCCAATTAGCATCGGGTGTCGGGTTGGGTGATAGCGGACGGGGTAAGGAGGAGGCTCCATTAGTCGCTGATGACGTCGCCATGGATGAGGATGAGGATGACGATGGCGCTGAACAGTATGTCTATATTGGCGCCTCCTTAGGGTTTGAGCGTCATGAGTCGGTGCCTGAATTACCGTCTCAACGTGTTATTGACGACCTTCCGGTAGTAAAGAAGTCTAGGAAGAGAGCGAGGAAAGGCAAAAAAGTTGATTCTATGATCCAGCCGCCTCAGCAGCCTCGGCTTCAAGACCGTATAGATATCCCCGATGCGGATAAATGGCATATCCCCGGTCAACCAATCGTACCTGCAACAGTGCTACGGGCCAGATTCGGCGATCTAAGGAGACTTCATGATGATGTGCTACGGGTAGAGAAATGCCTCATCGCCTCGAAAGATCTAGGATACCCACTCTATGTGGTTAATGTTCCGCGGCAAATGTCGTACGTCGACAGCTTCCCTGCGGATAAGTTCTTCCTTCGATTCGATTACATATTCAACATGTTTCATGTGAAGAAGCTGGATTTTATGTTTGTCCGCCTTTATGCCTTGGACATGAACTACATCATTGGGGTTGAGTAGATACGTCATATCCGTGTCGCTGACCCGTACTACATGCACGAGAGCTTCTTGGGAGTCTGTGCAGAGCGGCGTGAATACGCGACGGATTACATCGTCAGTTTCATGCTCGCTAATAAGGACAAGGAGGCGATTCTCGTGCCTTATCATCCTGTGTAAGTCATCCGCGCTGCTATCCTTCCTTCGATTTCAATAATTCATTTGCACGGTGGAGGCTAATTAATTTGAGGTGTACTTATTTTGCGCAGCGGTGGGCGCGCCGTCCTCATCATCCTCTACCCCCGATTCTCCCACGCTCTTTACTTGGACTCGTCGAAGAACATTCACAAAAAGGATTACACCCACATCAAAGATGTTCTCGACAGTGCTATGTTTTACTACCAAGCAAGGGGTGGAGAGGTTAGGGACAAGAAGAGAAGGGGCGGCAGGGCCGCCTTCAGCCATAAGACCGACTTCTACTGCATCCAGCAACCGAACGATTCTCTTAATGATGGATTCTATGTCCTACACCACATGCTGGAGTACAGACGGGATCACCAGAACCTTCACATGTCACCTAGATCTGGCGATGCCCATATTCTGCAATGGGCAAAGGACATAGGAGATATCGAGGATCATCGACTTCGAGCTGAGTTCTATAACATCCAGCGCGAACTTGCCCAAATCATCATGAAAGAGATCATCAGAAAAACAGGGATGTTCTACGAAGGACAAATGTCGCGGGAAGACGTCCGAACATGCATAGCCTCTCAGCGTCTCGACATGAAGCCTTTCACTAAGCTCGGGGACTATCTCCCTGACCTCGATGGATGGCACGGCATGTTGGAGTGATTGTCGATATATGACAATGTGTCTGTTTAGTCCATACTATCTGTATGACAAAACTTTGAGTTATGCGCAGTGAAACTTTATTTGTGATGTAATTAAACTGTCCTCCTCCTCGACTCGCGAAGATCACTCTAGTTAGGGCATTTTGGTTACGATGAACTTTGTTATTTATGCTTATGATATGTTGTTTCTATTTTTGTCAAGTCTGTCTCTTTCTGTTGCTCAACTATATATGTTGCATACCATCTACTCATGTGACGATGCAGGTTCATAGATCATCGATGGCGAAGAAGTGCTACGCCAGGAGTATATATACGATGAGTGGCCGGAGTGTTAGGCCCAGGTGTTGCCGGTTTCCGGTTTCCGAGCGACAGGCAGTAGTTAGTTTAGGTTCACGCTAATGCGAGAGAGGGATACGAACTCATGTACTCAAAGTGATAGCTCTTTTCGCGTATACCATTGTTTAGATGGATGACGATGTATTTGCAAGTACTCAAGGACTTGTATTGCTATTTTCGAGATGATGACGAGAGACCACTTTGTGTTGGATGATGATTATGATGAGACTATTTGTATGTATATGCTATGATTATATTTGTGGTCTCGCAGGCATTTGTATGTGTATCATGATGACATTTCTATGTGCTAAAGATTCTTCTATAAAGCATGTTCAAATACAAAACAAATATGCCCAAAAAAACAAAAAACCTGTTAAATTAGCAGTAGCGAGTGTATAGAAGTTAGCAGCAGCGCCTCTATAGCAGTAGCGCGTTGCTGCAAAGGGCGCTAGAGCTACTAGCAGTAGCGTGCTCCCAGTAACCGCGCTGCTGCTACACTTGTGTAGCAGTAGCGCCGGTGACAACGCGCTACTGCTATATGTTAGCTGTAGCGCCTTATTAGTAGCGCCCCACCCCGCGCTACTGATACACCTAAAACCCGCGCTGCTGCTAGCCTTTTCCCTAGTAGAGAGCGCTCCCTAAAATACGACGTTACTGCTATTTAGCAGCAGCGCATGTTAGAGAAACGCGCTGCTGACAGGAAAATAGCAGTAGCGCGTCCACCGCAAACGGCGCTGCTGCTATAATTGCCATGACCTCC
>NC_057807.1:609363462-609388711 GCF_018294505.1 Triticum aestivum | reverse complement strand
ACAGCGATGCTGCTATAGAAGTTAGCAGCAGCGCGCTTGTGGGAAAACCACTACTGCTAAGATCAGCCCACAAGTTTAGTCCCACCTCGCTCCGTGAACAGGGTGTTTACCACCTTAAATATGTTATTTCTGAAACTACCACAACCAGTTGGTCTTCACTCAACTCTATGTGTAAAATTTGTGGCCGCAATATGAGTCCTCTCCGGTTCCTACCGGATAGGACTCATATTGACAATTCAGATTGTACACAAAAAGATCATTGATGGCCAATGTATTTTTGCATTGACGTATTTTTTGTATAGTCACACTTAGCAGTAGCGGTTTATGTGCAACGCGCTACTGCTATTCTGATTATCTGTAGCGCATTTCGGCAAACGCGCTACAACTATCCCTACCTTATCCCCACGCACACGACCAGCCCTCACTCACACTCTCACTCTCGCCCCCCGTGCCGATAACCTTCGTCGTGCGTCGTCGCCGCCGCCGCCTTCGTCCGTCCGCCGCCGAGGTACTCCCCCCCTTCCGTCCCTCCTCCCTCCTCCTCGCACATCCTCCCTCCGCCTGCGGCCGCTCTCTCCCTCCTCCGCCGGCAGCCCTCCTCCCACCGCCCTCGACCTCGCCGCCCCTAGCTACCTCTCCGTCGCCCCCACCCCCTGCCACTAGTTAGTACTAGATTTAGTAGTTGTAGATGTTAATTTAGGGTTCATAGCTAGTACTAGATGTTAATTTAGTTAGTACTAGATTTTTAGTAGTAGTAGATGTTAATTTAGGGTTCATAACTAGTTTAGTAAGTAAATTAATAAACTAGTTGAAGTAGTTGAATTAATAGAACTAATGTATTTTTAGTAAGATAATTAATATAACTAGTTGAACTACTTTATTTTTAGAAAGAACTAGTTTTTTCCTATTTATAGTAAGTTTATATTTAGTAAGAACTAGTTGAATTAATAAAACTAGTTGAACATGTCATATTTGTTGTTATTTTTTAGTTTAAGCAATTATTCAGGATGTATATCTTGTGTTGTTGCTCAAATAGGATATGTGGTTGCCCAAGTGGCCCTTCATGTTCAGTTTACATCTCCGAGTGGCCTATGTTTTGCCGGAGTGTTGATTAATTTCCGTTCCGGTAAATTTCAGGCGCTCGATATGTCCTTTTTTAGCAAAGGTCATGCCGGATTTTTTCGTGAATTCTGGCATGACTTGTGCTAGAATATGTACAAGTTTAATCTTTGAATTATGAACATAGGAAATGTCGTACTCGGACGATGACAGTCTCCCGGGGGAGTGTAGCTGGTGCCACGACGATCGAGGTATGTGCAACAGGTTCGTTCGGCTGGACGAAGATCGGCGCTTCAGCATTAAGCTCGAGGAGACCTTCGATTGTGAAATGGTACGCAACAACGACAAGTGTTTTTTTCGTAATTAAGCATGACTTCAACTATTTCAACGTCTAATTTTCATATTTTACAATTTGACTAGCTTATCCCATGCCATGCAAGACGCTATGTCTTGGAGAGGATGGGTTTTGAAGACCATGAAAATTTCGAAACAAAGAAAATACACCTAAGGACCCATCATGATATGGATTTTGAAGTAAATCTATGCAATGCTCAGAGTATAACCCATTTTGGTTGCCAAAATTGGGAAGCACTTTGCAAAATGTATGGTTTTTATGAGGGTATGATTGTCACCATGGATCTTGGTGATCTTGACATCGAGCAAGACAATATGGACATTTGGGTCCTTGTTGATACGCTTCCGATTGTACCGCTATGTGAGTTTCTCAAACATAGTTATTAACTAATTTATATTGTTTATTTCAAAATAGTTGATAGCTTATTTCCATTGACAGCTTATTTTGATTCTTCAAAGACTGTGCGGAAGATGGTAGATAAAACCCACTACACCGATGGCACCGAGTTAACGTATAAGGAGAAAAATCATCTGATCGCATTTTGTACTCTTCTTGAGAATTACAATAACTATTATCGAACTCCTCCAAATTATGGTGAATACGTGCCACTAGTGCATGTGTTGAACCACGGTAACTTCTCTGGAGATACCCTGGTAAGATTTTTTACTATTACGACATTCGTGCATCTTTTGCATACTTCTAAAACTAGTACATCATTGCTAACTACGAAGTTATTATTATGTTTTTCAACAGAAACTCCCAATGGATTGTGTGCCTCATCTGATGTCTCTGCATGGTCTCCTCTCAGTTCTGAACATACTTCCAGGTAAATCTAAGGAGCTCACCTGTGCATATCAGATATCTAAAACCCGTGAACACATGTTCATCAAAGAATGGAAGAAATGTATGGACATTCGCAAGGAGATTCTTGGAAGTAACATTCAGCGAAAGGCAAGAATTGGAGACAGGCTAATCTCCATTCTCCATAATGGAGAGTCAGGGGCTATCTTGTTTTTTGCTATTTTACCTTAGAAAATGTAGTAGGTCTTAATCGAATGTAATAGGTCCTATGAGGTACAATATGTTTATTATGTGGTAATGTGTTAGAGTTGATAATGATGATCTTGACGAGGTGTTATGTGATGTCAATGATGAAAATGATGATCTTGAGGAGGTGTTATATGACAATGATGTATTATGATGATAAGTTGTTAATGATATGATGATGATGATGATGATATTATTATATCATTGGGTGAAAGAACCGCGGATTAGTTTCAAGTGGATGGACATCCACTTGAAACTAGTCCACGGTTCTTTCACCCCATGATGTAATAACTCATTATTATGTAAAAACAATCTCTAAATTCCTGTTGTATGAAAACTTGTGTAAAGGTGTATGAATACAACATGAAATAAAAAAGAAATAAAATACTAAATAATAGTAGTAGCGCGGGAGAGGGGAAGCGCTACTACTAATTACCAGTAGCGCTTTTCTGAAGGAGCGCTACTACTAAGTCAAGTTACCAGTAGCGTGGGTCTAGGCGCGCTATTGCTAAGCATTAGCTGTAGCGCCTTATCAGTAGCGCTCCTGCCCGCGCTACTGATAGGCCTAAAACCCGCGCTGCTGCTAGGATTTTCCCTAGTAGTGATCGCTTCCTCATAGCTCATAGGTTCATCATGTTCTAGTAACATGACTTCCAAAATAGGATTATCATACCACTCTAGTGCGGACCGTACTCTGGAATACCTACGAGGTTCTGTAGTAACTTGATCTGAAGTTTCATGATCATCATCATTAGCTTCCTCACTAATTGGTGTAGGAATCACTGGAATTGATTTCTGTGATGAACTACTTTCTAATTCAGGAGAAGGTACAATTACCTCATCAGGTTCTACTTTCCTCCGACTCACTTCTTTCGAGAGAAACTCATTCTCTAGAAA
Organism: Triticum aestivum; assembly: GCF_018294505.1. Classification (NCBI taxonomy): domain Eukaryota; kingdom Viridiplantae; phylum Streptophyta; class Magnoliopsida; order Poales; family Poaceae; genus Triticum; species Triticum aestivum. The sequence continues at coordinate 609,385,353 of NC_057807.1, read as the reverse complement.
GGATCCATTCTCAGCAACGAATATCTTGCCTTTGGATCTGTGATAGAAGTTGTACCCAACAGTTTCCTTTGGGTATCCTATGAAGACACACTTCTCCGATTTTGGTTCGAGCTTATCAGGTTGAAGCTTTTTCACATAAGCATCGCATCCCCAAACTTTAAGAAACGACAACTTTGGTTTCTTGCCAAACCATAGTTCCATAAGGCATCGTCTCAACGGATTTTGATGGTGCCCTGTTTAATGTGAATGTAGCTGTCTCTAATGCATAACCCCAAAATGATACTGGTAACCTGGTAAGAGACATCATAGATCGCACCATATCCAATAAAGTGAGGTTACGACGTTCGGACACACCATTACGTTGTGGTGTTCCATGTGGCGTGAGCTGTGAAACTCCACATTGTTTTAAATGAAGGCCAAACTCGTAACTCAAATATTCTCCTCTACGATCAGATCGTAGAAAATTTATTTTCTTGTTACGATGATTCTTCACTTCACTCTGAAATTCCTTGAACTTTTCAAATGTTTCGGACTTGTGTTCCATTAAGTAGATATACCCATATCTGCTCAAATCATTTGTGAAGGTTTGAAAATAGCGATACCCGCCACGAGCATCAACACTCATTGGACCACATACATTAGTATGTATTATTTCCAAGTCACTAGCTCGTTCCATTGTTCCGGAGAACGGAGTTTTAGTCATCTTGCCCATAAGGCACGGTTCGTAAGCATCAAATGATTCATAATCAAGTGATTCCAAAAGTCCATCTTTATGGAGTTTCTTAATGCGCTTTACACTGATATGACCCAAACGGCAGTGCCACAAATATGTTGCACTATCATTATCAACTTTGCATCTATTGACATCAATATTATGAATATGTGTATTACTACGATCAAGATTCAATAAACCATCAACATTGGGTGTATGACCAAAGAAGGTTTTATTCATGTAAATAAAATAACAATTTATTCTCTGTCTTAGATGAATAATTATATCGCAATAAACATGATCTAATCATATTTATGCTCAACGCAAACACCAAATAACATTTATTTAGGTTCAACACTAATCTCAAAAGTATAGGGAGTGTCCGATGATGATCATATCAATCTTGGTTCCACTTCCAACACACATCATCACTTCACCCTCAACTAGTCTCTGTTTATTCTGTAACTCTTGTTTCGAGTTACTAATCTTAGCAACCGAACAAGTATCAAATACCCAGGGGCTACTATAAACACTAGTAAGGTACACATCAGTAACCTGTATATCAAATATACCCTTGTTCACTTTGCCATCCTTCTTATCCACCAAATATTCAAGGCATTTCCGCTTCCAGTGACCATTTCCTTTGCAGTAGAAGCACTCAGTTTCAGGCTTTGGTCCAGCTTAGGGCTTTTTCACGGGAGTGACAACTTGCTTGCCATTCTACTTGAAGTTCCCTTTCTTTCCCTTTGCCCTTTTCTTTAAACTAGTGGTCTTCTCAATCATGAACACTTTGATGTTCTTTCTTGATTTCTACCTTCATCGATTTCAGCATCACGAAGAGCTCAGGATTCGTTTTCATCATCCCTTGCATACTATAGTTCATCACGAAGTTTCATTAACTTGGTGATGGTGACTAGAGAACTCTGTCAATGACTATCTTATCTGGAAGATTAACTCCCACTTGATTCAAGCGATTGTAGTATCCAGACAATCTGAGCACATGCTCACTGCTTGAGCTATTCTCCTCCATCTTTTAGCTATAGAACTTGTTGGAGACTTCATATCTCTCAACTCGGGTATTTGCTTGAAATATTAACTTCAACTCTTGGAACATCTCATATGGTTCATGACGCTCAAAACATCTTTGAAGTCCTGATTCTAAGCCATTAAGCATGGTGCACTAAACTATCAAGTAGTCATCATATTGAGCTAGCCAAACGTTCAAAACGTCTGCATCTGCTCCTGTAATAGGTCCGTCACCTAGCGATGCATCAAGGACATAATTCTTCTATGCAGCAATGAGGATAAACCTCAGATCATGGGCCCAGTCTGCATCATTGCTACTATCATCTTTCAACTTAGTTTTCTCTAGGAACACATATAGAAACATACGGAAGCAACAACGCTAGCTATTGATATACAACATTATTTGCAAAATATTATTAGGACTAAGTTCATGATAAATTAAAGTTCAATTAATCATATTACTTAAGAACTCCCACTTAGATAGACATCCCTCTAATCATCTAAGTGATCACGTGATCAAAATCAACTAAACCATGTCCGATCATCACGTGAGATGGAGTAGTTTTCAATGGTGAACATCACTATGTTGATCATATCTACTATATGATTCATGTTCGACCTTTCGGTCTTAGTGTTCCGAGGCCACATCTGCATATGCTAGGCTCGTCAGGTTTAACCCAAGTATTCTGCTGTGCAAAGCTGGCTTGCACCCGTTGTATGTGAACGTAGAGCTTATCACATCCAATCATCACGTGGTGTATCAACACGAAGAACTGTAGCAACGGTGCATACTCAGGGAGAACACTTTTACCTTGAAATTTAGTAAGGGATCATCTTATAATGCTACCGCCGAACTAAGCAAAATAAGATGCATAAATGATAAACATCACATGCAATCAAAATATGTGACATGATATGGCCATCATCATCTTGTGCTGATGATCTCCATCACCGAAGCATCGTCGTGATCTCTAATGTCACTGGCGTGACACCTTGATCTCCATCATAGCATCGTTGTCGTCTCGCCAACTCTTGTTACTACGACTATCACTAATGCTTAGTGATAAAGTAAAACAATTACATGGCGATTGCATTCCATACAATAAAGCGACAACCATATGGCTCCTGCCAGTTGCCGATAACTTTGTTACAAAACATGATCATCTCATACAACAAATTATATCACATCATGCCTTGACCATATCACATCATAGCAAGCCCTAAAAAAACAAGTTAGACGTCCTCTACTTTGTTGTTGCAAGTTTTACGTGGCTGCTATGGGCTCCTAGCAATAACCGTTCTTACCTATGCATCAAAACCACAATGATTTTTTGTCATGTGTGATGTTTTAACCTTCAACAAGGACCGGGCGTAGCCACACTCGATTCAACTAAAGTTGGAGAAACAGACACTCACCAGCCACCTGTGTGCGAAGCACATCAGTAGAACCAGTCTTGCGTAAGCGTACACATAATGTCGGTCTGAGCCGCTTCATCCAACAATACCGCCGAATCAAAGTATGACATGCTGGTAAGTGTCGGTGTCAAAACCGGCAAATCTCGGGTAGGGAGTCCCAAGCCGTGTATCTTAGGATCGATGGTAACATGAACACGAGATTTTACAAAGCTTCGGGCTCTCTTGATGAGATAATACCCTACATGCTGCTTGATTGACTTTAATGAGTATAGGGGTTACAAGAGTTGATCTACCCCGAGATCATATGTTGTGGTCTAAACCCTAGAGGTATGATGAGTAATGTCATAATCTCGACTAGACTGGCCTCAGTTTATATAATGTACCAGAGGCCTAGGATAACAAGAGTCCTAGCCGAATACGCCGGTGGGGAGGAGTCCTTGTCTTGATCACCAAGTCTTGTAGAATCTTCCTTGTGTATACTTTGGCTATCCAAACTGGCCCATGAGTAAACAACCATGGGGGTCCTCGGTCCAATCCAACTGATCGGGAGACGATGTGGTGAGTGTCCCCTGGTCCAGGACACCATCAGTAGCCCCCTGAACCGGTCTTCAAGTTTGGGGTCGCTCCTCGATTCTTTCGAACTATTCTTTCATCTTCGGTCGTCGGTCTTGAAAACTGGTTCAACAAATCTTCTCATCTTCGATCTTGAGGATCGTGAAGTAAATCCTAAGAGTTTACACCTCGGGTATTCGAGGAGCCCCTTTAAGTTTCTGGCGTTTATCAATGCCTTGTTATTATTATACCATACCTCAGGTTTGAAGTTATTCTCTGGCGGCAGTGTCCTCTTGCGTCCGATCTCCAACGCCGAATTGCATTCAAGGTATCTTTTGCAGCCAAGCACCAAAGCCGGACTGCTTCCGAGCTCCAACGCCCGAATGTATCCGAACTCCAACGCCGAACTGTGTCCAAGCTCCACCGCCGCACTGTATCCGAGCTCCAACACTGGACTATATCCGAGATGTCATAGATCATCTTGGTTCAAAAAGTTGAAGGAGTTTAGCCGAGCTTAATGCCAGAAATGCCCTCTATGGAGCCAGCCACTGGCGCCTGAGATTTATGCCGGACTGCTTCCGAGGTGGTGCACCACCCGTGACTGCGGGCTGATTTTTGATTGGCGCAATTTATTCTCTGCCGAGATATATAGCCAGTAGCCTCAAGGTGTGTGTGTGGGTCTAAAAACCCGAGATGCACCTGAAGGAAAACATGAAATCGCTGATCCTAGTTGCCCCTGAGACTCAGGTTGATGCGTGAAATCGGCCTGAGGATCAACTCCTAGCTTGGCAGCATACATAGGAATAGAAATGCGGTGTAATATACTAAAGATAATAGTGATCGGCGAACGGGCCCTTGAGAGAGGGTCTTGAGAAGTTGCCGTAATATATTAGCTTGATGTCGGATAGGTCCACATGGTACCTATTGTTTTCTGGAAACGCGTTTGTGCATAGTTCGGTCAAGCCAAACCCTAAGCACTTTGAATTTTCTGCATTGAACAGGCAATGCAGTAGCCCCTGAGACACTGGTCGGGTGGCAACACCAGATCAGGGGATCAATGTGCCCCTTTAATATTTATAAATAATGAGCGCCAAGCCCAGTAGCCCCCGAGCCTTAATGCAGGCACGGGTGGCCGAATTAAGGATCGATATCCATAGTAAAATCACAAATTATGTGTAATGACTCTATGTATCCAAGTACGTTACATCATTAATGCTCGGATCTGCTTTGTATAAAACTTTGTTGACCGACCATCGGCTTCAACCTCTTCGTCTAGTAGTCGAGGAGTGTTTTCCTACTTTATAAAGCCGTTATAAGGGCAAAGATTTATGGAAAACAAGGCAATCCGGCCATATGGTTTTATAAACAAAGGTACACGGAGAGATATGTTATATTACATAATGTAAGAAACATCTTCCAAGGAAAATAGTCCCGCTATCGGTTCCTTTCTTTGGGTCGTCATGCTTATCATGATCATGAAACCTCACCTCTGGTCGATGTGGGAGGAAAATATTGAGGATTTAGGTCGAGAAAGTTCCCGAACTCTATGTTATTAATGATAAAAAAATTCACTTTCGTCGTTGCCGACCAATGTGATCCTTTAAGATTGCTAGCTTTCGGCTTCACCCAGTCTGAGGTACTTACTCGGATGACCCAGTAGTAACAATCACAGAGGTGCTCCCTTTACCACCTAGCCGAACAATTGGGAACGTAGGGGTAAGCACAGGAGCCAGGCAACCCAGCTTGGTAAAAATCTTAAGTCAAATTGATGCAGATTTATGTCTTGATAACGATGATTACGGAAGGCGACCCTTGTGTATTAAATACAAATGCCGATGATATGTTTATTTTGACTCTGTTGCGACCGTTTATCAGTTGAAAGTGGCCCATCGTCGACTTCTACCCCTTTGTAGATACTACGCAGGGTGTTTCCGCAATAACAAGACAACCCTTAGCTGACGTCTCGGTGCCCGAAGGCGGTTGTGTTAGCGGAAACGAGGCAATCAGATATGCGGGCTTTATAACTTTCATGTAGTCATAGGAGCTCTAAACTAGGGAAGCTAGCTACGAGCCCCCGGTTAGTGTTCGGCGACAGCCGAGGTCAAGCCGTAAACACTTCGGCCAATGTTATGAATGGCCCGTCATCTAACATAGTCGTCCGATCGCTTGACCAGTTTACGCTTATTGTGACAGTCAGTTTTCGGCTTTCTCCACTGAGGTGCTTAACCATGCGAGCTAGAAGCACAATCGCAGTGGTTCTCCCTTTCCACACCTAGCCGAACAAAGCGGAACGTAGGAGGCAAGCACAGGAGCCGGGCAACCCAACTATTGACCGAAGACACAATTTGAAACCGATGCATATATAGCAATATCCGAGAATGTTTTTGCCGAATCCCTAAAGGTGTCCGGCGTTTCAATGCGAGACTTGTGCTAGAAACACACAAATAGTTTAAAAGTGCCATAAGCTTGGAAAAACAAAAAACGTCAGTAAAAACTTGACGCCCGAACAAGATCAAGTGTTTGGTACCAATCCGAAAATTGGAAAAAAATTGTGCTTCTGTCGTGCTCTAACATGACGCATCCGATCTCTTGACCAAGAAGAAAACACATTTACGATAAAACAACTCATATAAATTTTAAGAGCCCCCAAGTGACTTGGGTAAAAGAATTTTATGTATAATGATTGTATGTACCGAAGTATTTATATCATATATGTGTTCACTCGAACTTTGAACGCGTCTTAACCGACCGTCGGCTTCTCCCTCTTCGGTCAAGGACCGAAAAGTGTTATGTACTCCACCTGTCAAGAATATCGATGATGTTTCCAATAACCAGGCAATTAGGCCATAAGGCTTTAACAAACAAAACGCGCTCAGGGAACTTATGCTATATTACTAGCGAAGTGTAAGAAGCATCTTCGAAGAAAATAGTACCTCCACCGATACCTTTCTTTGGTTGCTCATTGTTACTATGAGACTTGTGCAATAGATTTTTTGTACTCATGAGTTCTGTTGTGTGCCGACCATGATTGAAAACAATAAGAGCGCTAGCTTTCGGCTTCACCCAGTCTGAGGTCAGAGCTCGGATGACCCGGTCATGACAATCGCAGAGGTGCTCCCTTTACTCCCTAGCCGAACATCGGGAACGTAGGGGTAAGCACAGGAGCCAGGCAACCCATCTTGCGGAACGCTTAAGTCAATATGATGCATATTGTGGCATAATACACGAACAAGGAACGAAGTTGTACAAGTATAATCATATGCAAGAGAAAAAACTTCATAAAGGAAGCCCCCAAATAAACGAGGTATTTGAATTTGTGTGCCATAGACAAAGTTATGACAAGGAATTTTCTCACAAACAACTTTTTGCGAAAGAAGTATAATGCTTGGTCGAACCGAACAAAATTTAAAACTTAAAGGTTTTGAGCATGAAAGTGACTTAGCTAGTTAATGTGCTCGGCATTGATGACGCGGTCCGAGCTTGATGCGGGACAAGGTTCTAGCCTCCAGGCTTGTCCCAAGGTGGCCGAGCAAAGAGTTCGGCACTCCGAGAAGATGAGGCCCTCAGTCCAGCCGCGGTAATGGAGGAGGTCGGCGCGCCAAGGCGACAACACAATTCGATCGAAGGAGGCGACAGCGCGGCTCAGTCTGAGTCGATTGGCTGCACAGATAAAATAGTGCAAACCAAAAGTAATGACAAATAAAGATAATAATGTGTATTAAAAAAATTCTTCTACTTATTTAATACAAGCGAAGTAAATAATGAAAGAGATACGGCCTGAGCATCGAGGTCAATGTCGATGCAGGGCGTGATGTGGTAAAGGCGTGGCAAAGCCCGAATTCACAGGTTGGTCCAAGTTCCAGATATGGCGTTCGCCGAACTATGTACAGAAACTAGTTTATTTGTTGTAGCGGTCCGAAGAAAGGTTACTCCAAAAATTGGGACTCGATCCGCACACCCATTGTCTGATGGGTGATGAAGCGAAGGCATGACGATGCTGGCAAAGGTTGGCTCGCCGAGGCAAAGCCCGTGGTCCAGCTAATGTGATGAGGCTGGTCGGCCGGTGATGCCGAAGTCTCCGAAGTAAGTTGATGAAGGGATGACAAAGCCCCCAGTCCAGGCAAGGATACGGAGAAGGTCGGTGAGCAGATGTGTCAGCCGAGGTGTTGAAGTAGTTCGGCGTGATGGACATCGGCTCGATGAAGCAACGGTTCGGCCATGCCGATGCAGGTCGTAGCTTGTGACATGGTCAATGCTGGCTTGATGAAGTGAGCGTGCGGTGATGCTGGTGTGCCCGCTCCGTGTAATCCATGGGGCGGTGATGTTGGTGATGATTTATCCTTCGCGATGCCAAACTATTGTTCGGTTGGCCGAGATGATGATCCGAAGAAGTTTGAGCTTGGCTCAACAAAGCGACAACGTGTCTAGCGCAGGTCGGCCGCCGTGGAGTGATGTTGTCGGGTCGGTTTGACACCGGCGCGATGGTGAAGATCATATTGTAAAAATACTTTTAATATTAATGGGATGTGTTTGAGAATAAAACACAATACCCCATACAAAAACTTCCTTCAAAAAGGATGTCCGAAATCCCGTTCATAAAGAAGATGAACTCGGGTCGGATTCGTTCTCGCGCAGAAAACAGATCTGAAAAGTGACGCGCTAATCGGAAGGTTCCCAGAGTTTGGACAGTCAGATCAAACTGAATTTTTGACAGCTGGTAGATATAGGAATTCCGCATCTGATCAACGGTTGGATCTTCCAAAGGACGTCCGAGCTAGATGATGGACACCACGCTCCAAACTCGTCCGGATTCTCGTCCAGATTCAACACGGCTCCGGTATATCCGAGATTGCCGGAGATTCCTCCATCAGAACTCGACGAAATTTTGCAGTGTTGTTGTAGACTTAATTCCACATAATTCCACCGAAGCAATCATTTAAGCGACACTCGAGGAGGCGGTGGCGGCAGATACGAGTTTGCTGTCCAGAAAAACAGCATGATCGCCCGAGGGCAATGTTGACGTTGAGCCCCTGAGCTCCATGGATGATTCCTCCATGATCTTGATAGAGATCGGAGTTGATGTTGATGAAGGCCCTCATCCGAACATGATGATCGGAGGTAGGGCACAGTCCTCGGTCAAGCCAAGGTGACCAGTCGAGCTGGTGATGTAGAAGCCGACATCGCAGTTGACCTGCAGTCGAGCCATTGATCCTTTTGCCGATCACACAACGGAACTCTCAATGAAAGCACCAATGTCGATGTCAAAACCGACAGGGGGTCCCAATCTGTGCGTCTTAGGATCGATGGTAATATGAACACGAGATTTTACCCAGCTTTGGACTCTCTTGATGAGATAATAACCTACATGCTGCTTGATTGACTTTAATGAGTATAGGGGTTACAAGAGTTGATCTACCCCGAGATCATATGTTGTGGTCTAAACCCTAGAGGTATGATGAGTAATGTCATAATCTATCGACTAGCCAGGCCTCGGTTTATATAATGTACCAAAGGCCTAGGATAACAAGAGTCCTAGCCGAATATGCTGGTGGGGAGGAGTCCTTGTCTTGATCACCAAGTCTTGTAGAATCTTCCTTGTGTATACTTCGGCTGTCCGAACTGGCCCATGAGTAAACAATCATGGGGGTCCTCGGCCCAATCCAACTGATCGGGAGACGACGTGGTGAGTATCCCCCGGTCCAGGACACCGTCAGTAAGCAGTATGACTATTACCGCCCACAACTCTTTGTGTTCTACTCGTGCATATAACATCTATGCATAAACCTGGCTCGGATGCCACTGTTGGGGAACATAGTAATTTGAAAATTTTCCTACACACATGCAAGATCTATGTGATGCATAGCAACGAGTGGGAGAGTGTCTTCCACATATCCTCGTATACCGTAAGTGGAAGCGTTATGACAACGCGGTTGATGTAGTCATACGTCTTCATGATCCGACCGATCCTAGTACCGAAAGTATGGCACCTCCGCGATATGCACACGTTCGGCTCAGTGACGTCCCACAAACTCTTGATCCAGCTGAGTATCGAGGGAGAGCTTCGTCAGCACGACGACATGATGACGGTGATGATGAAGCTACCGGTGCAAGGCTTCGCCTAAGCACTGCAACGATATGACCAAGGTGAATTATGGTGGAGGGGGCACCGCACACGGCTAAGAGATCAATGATCAACTTGTGTGTCTATGGGGTGCCCCCCTCCCCCGTATATAAAGGAGTGGAGGAGGGGGAGGGCCGGCCCTCCATGGCGCGCCCTGGAGGAGTCCTACAACCACCGGGAGTAGGATTCCCCCCCCCCCTTCCCTAGTTGGACTAGGAGAGAAGGAAGGGGAGAAAGGGAGGAAGGAAAGGGGGGCGCCGCCCCCCTTCCTAGTCCAATTCGGACCAGAGGGGGAGGGGCGCGCGTCCTGCCCTGGCTGCCCCTCTCTCCACTAAAGCCCATTATGGCCTATGTACTCCCCGGGGAGTTCCGGTAACTCCCCGGTACTCTAGTATATGCCCGAACTCTCTCGAAACCTTTCCGATGTCCAAACATAGTCATCCAATATATCGATCTTTATGTCTCGACCATTTGGAGACTCCTCGTCATGTCTGTGATCATATCCGGGACTCCGAACTACCTTCGATACATCAAAACACATAAACTCGTAATACCGATCGCCACCGAACGTTAAGTGTGCAGACCCTACGGGATCGAGAACTATGCAGACATGACCGAGACTCATCTCTGGTCAATAACCAATAGTGGAACCTGGATGCTCCTATTAATTCCTACATATTCTACGAAGATCTTTATCGGTCAAACCGCACAACATACGTTGTTCCCTTTGTCATCGGTATATTACTTGCCCGAGATTCGATCGTCGGTATCTCAATACCTAGTTCAATCTCATTACCGGAAAGTCTCTTTACTCGTTCCATAATGTATCATCCCGTAACTAACTCATTAGTCACTTTGCTTTCAAGGCTTATAGTGATGTGCATTACCGAGAGGGCCCGGAGATACCTCTCTGACAATCGGAGTGACAAATCCTAATCTCGATCTATGCCAACTCAACAAACACCAGCAGAGACACCTGTAGAGCACCTTTATAATCACCCAGTTATGTTGTGACATTTGGTAGCACACAAAGTTTTCCTCTGGAATTTGGGAGTTGCATAATCTCATAGTCATAGGAACATGTATAAGTCATGAAGAAAGCAATAGCAACATACTAAATGATCAAGTGCTAAGCTAACGGAATTGGTCAAGTCAATCACATCATTCTCTAATGATGTGATCTCATTCATCAAATGACAACTCATGTCTATGGCTAGGAAACTTAACCATGTTTGATTAACGAGCTAGTCTAGCAAAGGCATACTAGTGACACTCTGTTTGTCTATGTATTCACACATGTACTAAGTTTTCGGTTAATACAATTCTAGCATGAATAATAAACATTTATCATGATATAAGGAAATAAATAATAACTTTATTATTGCCTCTAGGGCATATTTCCTTCAGCTTCCTCTTGAGTCTCTGAGCTGTGGCAATGAGTTGTTGCTTGAAGCCTTCTTGATAGAGGGGTTCTTCCGGGACAATGAAGTCTTCGCCACCAAGGCTAACCTCCTTGCTACCTCTTGAGCATGCGTTGGTTTTTCCCTTGAAGAGGAAAGGGTGATGCAGCAAAGTAGCGTAAGTATTTCCCTCAGTTTTGAGAACCAAGGCATCAATCCAGTAGGAGGCTCCTCACAAGTCCCACACGCCTACACAAACAAACAAGAACCTCGCAACCAACGCAATAAAGGGGTTATCAATCCCTTCACGGGAACTTGCGAAAGTGAGATCAGATAGAGATAATATGATAAGATAAATATTTTTTGTATTTTTATGATATAGATTGGAAAATAAAAGATGCAAATAAAAGTAGATGGAAAACTTATATGATAAAAGATAGACCCGGGGGCCATAGGTTTCACTAGTGGGTTCTCTCAAGATAGCATAAGTATTATGGTGGGTGAACAATTTATTGTCGAGCAATTGATAGAAAAGTGCATAGGCATGATCATGTATATAGGCATCACGTTCGCAACAAGTAGACTGACTCCTGCCTGCATCTACTACTATTACTCCACACATCGACCGACTCATGCCTGCATCTAGAGTATTAAGTTCATAAGAACAGAGTAACGCATTAAGCAAGATGACATGATGTAGAGGGATAAACTCATGCAATATAATATAAACCCCATCTTTTTATCCTTGATGGCAACAATACAATACGTGCCTTGCTGCCCCTACTATCACTGAGAAAGGACACCGCAAGATTGAACCCAAAGCTAAGCACTTCTACCATGGCAAGAAAGATAAATCTAGTAGGCCAAACCAAACTCATAATTCGAAGAGACTTGCAAAGATAACCAATCATACATAAAAGAATTCAGAGGAGATTCAAATATTTCTCATAGATAAACTTGATCATAAACCCACAATTCATCGAATCTCGACAAACACACTGCAAAAAGAGTTACATCGAATAGATCTCTAAGAAGAGGAAGGAGAACTTTGTATTGAGAATCAAAAAGAGAGAAGAAGCCATCTAGCTAATAACTATGGACCCGAAGGTCTGCGGTAAACTACTCACAACTCATCAGAGAGGCCTTGGTGGTGATGGAGAGGCCCTCCATGGTCGATTCCCCCCTCCGGTGGAGCACCGATGAAGGCTCCAAGATGGGATCTCGCGGATACAGAAGGTTGCGGCGGTGGAATTAGGTTTTCGTGGTGCTCCTGGATGGTTTTGGGGTACGTAGATATATATAGGAGGAAGAAGTAGGTCGGTGGACGCTCAAGGGGCCCACAGGGTAGGGGCGCACCCACCTTTATAGGGCGTGCCGGGCACCCTCGTGATCGCCTGGCTCGTTGCTTGACGTCCACTCCAAGTCCCCTGGTTTGTATTTGTTCCAAAAAGATCTCCCCCGAAGGTTTCATCCCGTTTGGGCTCCATTTTATATTCCTTTTCTTTGAAACACTAAAATAGGCAAGAAAACAGCAATTCAGGATGGGCCTCCGGTTAGTAGGTTAGTCCCAAAAATTATATAAAAGTGTAAAGTAAAGCCCATAACATCCAAAACATGTAATATAATAGCATGGAACAATCAAAAATTATAGATACGTTGGAGATGTATCACTCCTCTTCGGATTCTGGCATGTAGTTGTTGTCCTCCGCGTCTTCATTGTCCGTGTGTCTGGGGCTGTATTCACCCTCTTCCCTTTTGTCCTGTTCGGACGTGGGCTCGATGGGATGTTCGGGATCTTCGGCATCGTCTGGGGTCTCATTATCTCCGGTGCTGGTATTGCTATCCTTTGCCTGACGCGATCGTGAGTGACGCCGCTTACGTCGATGCTTTGGTGGTTTATTGATGGGCTTGTCCTCGTCATTCTTTGGAGTCTCCACCATGTACACATCGTAAGTTGAGGTGGCCGTCCAATGCCCCGTGACGGGTGGGACTTGGCTTGGTTCGGCGTCGGCATCGTTATCCATGTCGTCGATGTCTTTGAACGCATAATCTAGCATGTCGGTTGAGTCCTCGAAAGTGGCTACTAAGTGGGTGGTGGGTGGGGCATAAAATTCCCCTCTCTCAGCCCCCGGTCCAGGCTGGGTGCAGTTCGGAGGTAAAGCCTCCATGATGGCGAGAGACTGCATCAGACCCAACGCTTCATCTAAGAGCGGGAGCGGGAACCGCAGGTCTACCATGAAGTATTCGGCCTGGAGTGCCTGATCAGATCCGCTAAGTGCAGACCTCGGCAGTTTGGCATGCTTCCCAGAGCCAGGTTTACGCCTGTGTCAGGGTCTTCGGTAGGAAGTTCGATAAGGGCAAAAATTCTGGTGGGGCTTACGCTCCCGTATTTGAACAATGAGACCTGCCCCGGATCTAAGGCCGAGGTGAGTGCTGGTGTTGACCCCTGGACGAGATCCGACAGGGGATCCGAAGAGTCTTCTTGGGTGGGAGGCAGAGTGGCGGCCGAGGCCGCAAACCCATCGAATACCAAGTCTCCTCGGATATCAGCAACATAATTCAGGTTTCCAAACCTGATCTGGTGGCCAGGGGCGTAACTATCAACCTGCTCGAGGCGGCCGATTGAGTTGGCTCGAAGCATAAAGCCACCAAACACAAAAACCTTTCCAGGAAGAAAAATCTCCCTGGATGCAGCGTCACCATTGAAGGTGAGGTGAGCCATCAATCCTTCCGTCGATGATACAACGAAGCTCTCCATGGAAGCACCAATGTCGGTGTCAAAACCGGAAGATCTCGGGTAGGGGACCGAGCTGTGCGTCTGAGGATCAATAGTAACAATGAAGGAGTGACACAGTGTTTACCCTAGTTTGGGCCCACTTAATTGAGGTAAAACCCTACTCCTGCTTGATTATATTCGAGGGTATAGGGGTTACAAGAGTTGATCTACCACAAGATCGATTCGGCTAACCCTAAATAGCTAGCCTAGCAATGTTATGATCGTGCCTCTTATCTAACCCTCTGGTTTATATAGACACCAGCGGGGCTTAGGGTTGTACAAAGTTGGTTTTACAAAAAGGAATAATAGATCCGGACACATATACTTGCCATCCACGCATGTGAGAGTCCCCACCAGACACGAGGGATAATATTCCATCTTGTATCCTGACAGCCCATCAGTCCGGCCCACGTCAATAGACCGGACACGCGAGGACCCCCTAATCCAGGACTCCCACACCGTCCTTTCCCCTCCCTTGCTGGAATCGGGCAACACTTGTTGTAGTAGACAGTCGGGAAGCCGTCATGCTAAGGCCACATAGGACCAGAACAGCAACTGATGATGATGAAGAATAACATAGATCGGAAGGATCCAAACCGAACACACACGGATATAGAAGAATGATTACCAAATCCGAGCAAATCCACCAAAAATAGATCTTGACAGAGACACACATCCACACGTCCACCGACGATGCTAGATGAACCACTAGGACAGGGGTTAGGCGGGAAAAACTTTATTCCACCTTCAGGGAGTCGCCGCCGTCTCGCCTTCCTGAGCAGGATACAAACCCTAACAAAAAAATCAAAGAAACATATAAAACCAGAGCCCTCCCTACGACAAGGGCCGAGATCCACTGCATCTCGATGGGCCTAAGGGCACTGGAGATGAGACTGGCCACCGGCGGCCTCGGTGAGAGGCAGAGGAACCCTAAACCTCTTCGGGGAGGAGGCGTGTGATATGCATTTGGTATTTTATATGTACATATATGTTTCCTTGGTCAAAGTTACAGACATATAACTAAGAAAAAGGCTTATTTCAAATAGAGTGGCATGTGTCCGCCAATTGTCCTACCTATAAAGAACTGGCCTAAAATCACACAAATTGGAAGAATGCATCTTTCACCCTCATCGAATCCTTCCAGAAATGGCAATCATTAGGTTTTACTCTAACCAAAGTGAGAGATTCAAATAAAAGTGATTGTAAAATCCCATTCTGAGGAGGCACTGATCACAAGGGACAAATAGGTGTACAAATACATAAAGTAAAATCATAACGTGAATCCCGTCCTTCGCATACACAAGATACGAGGCTACTCCACAACCCTTAGCTCGAGGGATTACCCACACATCATGATCGAATCACAAGCAGATTACACTATATAACTTTGTACTTGAAGATGGATATGCTTGCTAGTCTTATAGTGTCGCTGATCACAGTGGAATATCAATCTCAAGTAAATGATCTAAAGGATATGGTGGCTATGGTGATGGACATGGCTACGGAGATGGATATGTGAAGAGATGTTGATGAAGCTTGTGTGGCGGCTGGTAAAGGCGAGCGAAGGTTGATGCCTTTTAGGGGACTTCCTTCTCCTTTATACAGTGCAGACAATGGAATAGGGTCTCGGTGATCTCTATTGAGAATTAGGTTTGGGCCCTTTCATGGAAGTTTTTCAAATGGCTTCATGAAGGCAACAACACACAATATGACCATCGGTACGAGCGCCATGGGTCATCTTCTCTTCTGTTTCTTATGTGGCGCGCCAAATTATATGGAAATTATCATTCCTCCAGTACATCCCATATATGACTTGATTTCCACCTAAAACTTCCATATCTACGAGGACTAGATTAAAGAAGGAGATTTGCACATCTTGGCATGCATTAGTAATTAGCGGGCAAGTTGAAGTGATGAATACAGAAACTATGAGAATATATCCAATTTAAAGGAGTGTAAAAACCACTCGTCATTCTCCCGTTCCCAACACGACAGATAAGACCTCACTTCAAAACAGAAGTGCCTTCGCATATCGACATTCACACTTGAGATGGATGATTACCAATCTTTGCATTATGGAAAGTATGATGCATTCAATAGTCTAGCACTCAAAGAGTTTGGATCCTCCATGACTGTTTTTCTAGCATTGTGAGATTAAAATTTGTGCGTCTCAGAAACCCAATCCTCTGATATATTTGGGCATGGTCATACCTCTCAAGAAACCCCCGCAGTTTTCCTCTCTCCATTCTTACTTCCGCACCAAAATTTATAGAGCACCACATCAATTTGTTGGCATAACCCTTAGGATAATAGGATGCATGTCATGGAATATGTTGGTATTGCTTGGACAACAAATGTTATGAGTAGTTCCTTACCCACAACAAGGAATATATAGTTGACAAAATCTAGGTACCCTTTTCCAAAGAAAACGCTCAATTTTGATAAGTTGACCCATTGCCCGAAGCAGCACAATATGGCTGGACCGTATCCTTTATTACGGTTGCACCTTCCTCATTTGCTCTAAAAACGAGAAGGTTGTCACTAGTGAAGAGGAGGTGGTTTACAACAGGAAGCGGAGGTGCCACAACTCACTAGTAGAAAAAGGACCTATTGTCCCGGTTCGTGAGGGCCATTTGTCCCGGTTTTTGAACCGGGACTAAAGTGTCAGTACTAATGCCCTAAACCTTTAGTCCCGGTTCATGCATAAACCGGGACAGATGGGCCTCCACGTGGCCTGTGCGGCGAGCCCAGGCAGGAGGCCCTTTGGTCCCGGTTGGTGGCACCAACCGGGACCAATAGGCATCCACGCGTCAGCATTTCAGGTGCTGGGGTTTTTGTTTTTTTTTGAAAGGGGGGAGGGTTTGGGGGTTTTGGGGGGTTAATTTAGGTGTTTCATATATTGTGTTAGCTAGCTAATTAATAGAGAGAAGTGTCCTCTCTTATCTCCATGCTTGGTCGACGCTACATACTATACGTATAGAGAGGACTAGACACGCTAGCTAGTAAGCAAATGAAGGAAACAGAAGATCGTCATGAACAGATGCATACAAAGAGAAGTGATATCGACCACCTCTCCTTCTCTAAGAGATTGGTCGAACAACAAGTTCTCGTATATCTATGCGACGCTACTGGCTACATATATACAATATAAGTATCTCTTACAATATAATCTCCTAATTAAAATCGAACGCATCAGGGTCAGCATGGTATTCTCCATATTTAGCGATCACGTGGTCAAGAAAGAATGTCGCCAATTCCTCTTGAATTCCTCGCATACAATCTGGTGGTAGGAGTTCATCCCACATCCGAATAATCTAATTTGAAGAAGGGGGTTAATACATATGTATGAATAAATGAAACTGAACACAAATGATAGTAATAAAATAAAATTGTGAATATTATTATTTACGCACTTCATATTGTTTGTCGGAGTAGCCCCGTTCACAGGTCGTGTGGCGGATGGACTCGCAAATGTAGTATCCACAATAATTATTCCCTTGTTCCTGCCACAACCACTTTACAAGAAATAGAGGTCAATCAAACTGATAATTAGCAAGCATGCTAAATGGTATTAATGAAACTAGCGCTTGAATCACTAGGAGATGCGTGGAACATATATGCTACTATAGTACTTACTTTCGGGTATCTAAATTGCAGCTTCTTCGGCAGTCCTGGAGTTTTTGAGGTGAATTTATTCCAAACCCTGCCAGACAAAGAAAACAATTACTTGATATCAGGAAATGAACAAAGTTGCCGATATGGTGCAATAATAATCGATTTAACTTACTTCTCTAGAATTGCAGTCATGTCCGCATGCTCCGAGGGATCTTTTCGTCTCGAGTCTAAGACGGTTACTAGTCCCTGTTCAAGCTTAATCTCTAGGAGAATATAGTGGAACCTGCGCACGCATGCATAACTCATCAATTACATTACTATAACCTCGACTAATAAGGGAAACCGAATATGCACAAGACAGTAACACTCACTTGAATTTGTAAGGGAAGAGTATTATAGCTTTGTTTTGATTTAATACAAACGATTGTAGCAGCTTGGCCTCGGTATCTTTGGCCTGAAATTTAACCATATATGCATCTATGAGATTTGTGTTAATGAATCCAATATCAACGATTTGTCTTTTCTTCAATTCGGCGATCTTCAATCTGCATAATATAGTGAGAATAATTAAAAATATATGCAATGAAAGAGCTGACCTATATATAGAGACTTAATGACAGAAGTAGTACTACTTACAGGCAGTAGCAAGTGATCATTAACTTATCGAGGGCCTTTAGATTGAAAAACTCGAAGAACTCCTCAAATGGAACATTCAACAGTTCAATTCCAACGAGGTCATGCTCCTCTCTAACTCTCAGCATCAAAATATTCCTCCCCTCAGACTCTCTGAAGGTTTTCATATACCAATCATGGAATCTTCGCATCATCGTTGTTAGAGATCTTTCATCTTTGACGAGAGGCTTCCCGTACACGTATTTGTGTTCGTCCACCTCCAAGAAATCAAAATGTGCATCATCGGGCACGTAATCTCCAAGATCGTTATAACCGGGCACCGTCCCGCCCGGATGATTTGCGACGACGCCAGACACCAGGAGCGGGGGCAACGATTGGTTCGCTTGTTCGCCGAGTTGGGCAACTTTTTTCCCAGCTCGTCGTTCTGCTAACCTTTGACCACTGACAGTACTTCCTGACCGCTCCGCTTCGATAAATGACTTTGTAAGAATGCGCTTATAGTTGTCTTTCACCGGAGACTTTGATGGTTTCGTCAGGGCAGCCAGAGTACGCTTCGCTTTTACCGGATCTATCTTCTCCTCCGGCGGTAGATTTTTCTTTGCTTTGACCCCTTCAAAGAAGTTGGTCACTTCAGCTTGCACGATCTTCGCGTTTTCCTCCTGGCTCCTCTCATATGGTAACTTCTCTGGAGTCTTCAGAGAAGGACCATATCTGTATTGCCTGCCTCTGGCTGTACTGCTAGACGCGGAGCAGACGGAGCGGCTGCGGCTGTCTTTCCTTTCTTACGAGGCGGAGGAGTAGGACGACGCGCCGGAGCAACCGGAGTGGCGGCCGGTCTCTTCTGCCCTTGTTGACGAGGCGGAGGAGGAGGTTGGCTGCTCGGGCGCGTCGGCGCAGGCGGAGAAGGAGGCGGAGTGCCGCCACGCCGAAGAAGGAGGCTAAGTGCCCTGATCACTCGCTAGAGGAGGCAGAGGAGGCAGAGTGCCCTGACTCGCCGGAGGAGGAGGAGGAGGCGGAGGCGTCCAGTTCGGAAGGTTGATGAGCTCCTTCCGCCATAGGCATGGAGTCTTCAGAGAAGAACCTAGCCGAATCTCCCCTTCACCCATAGGGTGGTCAAGCTCAAGGTCCTCAAATCCGTCCGTTATTTGATCCACCATCACCCTAGCATATCCTTCTGGAATCGACCGGCCGTGGTAGGTTGTGCCAGGTCCAGTAGATAAAACAGAGCCAACAGCCGCTTTCACTTTCAATGTCATCCATCGCGCCATAAGGAGGCAATGTTGAGACTCTGTGATAGCATCCACGGGGTAGCTAGAAGGAGCCGTGAAGACAGGCTCCAGCTGCTGAGTCTGCTTGGTGGAAGCCACGCTGCTTCTCCGCTGAGATGGCGGGGTAGCTTCAGGGGAAGCTTCGGCAGGTCGTTTGCTGCGATCTGCTTCTCGTTCCTCTAGCCCTTGTACCCTTTCGTGCAGCGCCTGAAGTTGGCTATGCTCCACTTTCTTCCTCCTCTCCTGGCTTTTGTAACCCCCTGCGTCCGGAAACCCAGCCTTCCATGTAAGGGAGCCTGGCGTGCCTCGTGTCCGTCCAGGGTGCTCAGGATTCCCGAGGGCCATTGTGAGGTCGTCCTTCTCTCTGTCTGGAATGAACATCCCTTGCTGCGCTTTCTCGATATACTCCTTAAGCCTCATGAAGGGTATTCGCAGTTGCTCTTCCGTCCAAACGCACTTCCCAGATACAGGATCCAAGGTTCCGCCAACCCTGAAGAACCGAGTCCGGCAACGGTCTGGCCAGTTCAATATCTCTGGTTTGACCCCTTTAGCAATCAGGTCATTCTCAGCCTTGTTCCACAAAGGTCGGGCTTTGAGGTAACCACCTAACCCCATGCGATGGTGATGCTTCTTCTTCGCAGCATTAATCTTGTTTGTCGCTGACATATTCTTACTCTTTTCCGATGTCTTGTGGGCCACAAATGCGGGCCATTGATCTCTGATCTTCTCATACTTTCCGATGAATTCTGGTGTCTTTTCTTTGTTGGCAAACGTTTTCAGCTCATTCTTCCACCTCCTGAATAGTTCTGCCATCTTCTTAAGAGCATGAGACTTGATCAATTTCTCTATAACTGCCTTCTCCGGATCCTCCTCTGGCGGTAGAGTGAAATTTGCCTTAAGCGTTGTCCAAAGATCTTCTTTCTGCATATTGGAAACATAAGACACCTCAGGGCCTTCCTTCTTAGGCTTTAACCATTGCTGGATACTGATCGGGATCTTGTCCCTAACAAGAACCCCGCACTGAGCACGAAATGCATCCCTTGTCCGGATGGGTTCAATCGGCTTGCCATCACGCGCGATTGTTGTGATCTCAAACCTTTCATCCGAGCGCAACTTTTTCTTCGGGCCTCGTTTCTTTACCGAAGTTGAGCTCGATCCAGAGGGCTAGAGAAAAGAAGAAAGACGAGAGTTAATTAATATGTGTACATATGAAAACAATGAATGCATCAATTAGCTAGTCAGCATGGGCTTAACTAATATATATATATATATATATATATATATATATATATATATATATATATATATATATACCTGGCCGGACTCGGTTCGGTCACCGGAGCCGTCATCACGGTCTCCTTCTTGTGCCTCCATTGGGTCACCGGAGCCATCATAATCCTAGCCCTCTTCTTGTACAGGCATTAATGGGTCACCGGAGGCATCATAATCACAGCCTTCTTCACTACCCCGTCCTTCCTCTAGACCATCAGTGTCGTTGAGAAACGACACAACGACATCACTTCCTTTTGCGATTATGTCCCCCAACATCGCTTTTGTTGCTTCATCTCGGGGGTGCTCCATAGTTTCTGCAAATATTTACAACATGTCAATTATTATTCAAACATGACAGATGGATATATATATTAGTGGCAAACGTAGAACTAGCTAGCTAATCACAATAAGGAATCATATTAGTGGCCTCGACGCTGCTTCTCTAGGGTTTGGGGTGGCCTCGACAACGCTTCAAGGGTTTGGGGTGGCCTCGACACAATGCTTCAAGGGTTTGGGGTGGCCTCGACGACAACACTCTTTTAACTTGGTAAATTTGGGTGGCCTCGAGAGAGTTTGTTGGGTAGGGGCGCGGCGGGATGGGGTAGGAGACCAACATTGTTTTTTCTCTAGGGTTTGGGTGTCCTCGAGAGTTCTGGTCGAGCGAGAGGGCCGGGGGATGCTCCCATGGTATAAGTTATCACGGTCGAGAGGGTGACCCTCGACCCTCTACCCTAGTTCGCGATAAAAAAGAAGAAGAAAAAAAAAAGAGGAGAAGAAGAAGGAATAGAGGAGTAGAAGAAAAAAGTCTTCCACTCCTCTATTCCTTCTTCTTCTCCTCTTTTTTTCTTCTTCTTCCTCTTCTTATTTTTTCCAACGTCCCCCCTCATGTAAATGCGGTGGAAACACTTTATGAAAATGCGGTCGTGGCCGAGCCGGGCGGTTTTCTTTTCCTTCTTCCATTTTTTCCTTTGTTTTTTCTTAAATGTTTGTTTTCGTTTTCACTCTACATTTTCGTACATATGGAAAAATAAAGTTTCTATACAAAAGTGCACAATTTTTAAGAACAAATTACAACATCTAAATTAACTACACATATAAAT
>NC_057807.1:609361145-609362321 GCF_018294505.1 Triticum aestivum | reverse complement strand
GTACCAATGCCCACCCTTTAGTCCCGGTTGGTGCCACCAACCGGGACCAAAGGCCTCTGCTTCCCGCCCTTTGGGCTGCTGAAAAGTGACCTTTGGTCCCGGTTCGTGGCACCAACCGGGACCAAAGGCCCCTGTGCTGGGACCAATGCACCCCCTTTAGTGCGGGTTGGTTCCACCAACAGGGACCAAAGGCCTCTGTGCTGCCCGCGTCGCGGCCAAAGTTTAGTCCCACCTCGCTAGTTGAGAGGGGCGCGCAATGGTTTACAAGCCCCACTGTCGCACCCCTCTCGAGCTCCTCTCCACTACATGCTTACGGGCATACTTGCTACTCCTATGCCTGATGGGCCTTCTCGGCCTACTGCGAGCCTGAATCCTGGCCCATGGATGGGTTTCTAGTCGTATTCAGGCCGTGGTGGCCTAGTTGGTGGCAAATTTTTTATTTTTTCCAGTTTTTTTGTTTTCTTTTTGCTATTATTTATTTTGTTTTGTTTCTACTTACAACAAAATACTTATTTATTTTATTTTATTTTGTTTGTACTTACTTATTTATTTTATTTTATGATAATTCTTTTTGATATTAAAGTTTCTAACAAAAAAGTTCTTTATGAAAATTCTTTTTGCTTTTAATGATTTTGAACAGAAAATACTTTGATAATTTTAGTTGCATCAATTTTATATAATTTTAGTTTCAATAATACTAGAGGTTGCTTATAATGTTTTGAACAAAAAATACTTTAATAATTTTAGTTTCAAAAATTTATTTATGTTATTAAACTTTTTTTTACTTATCTATTTTATTAAAGTTTATATCATTTTGTTTAAAATTACATATTTATTTATTTTTATTTTGTTTTTGATTTCATTTGTTATTTTTCAAACGTTTACTGATTATTTTGAGCTATAAGACCATGAAATTTAAAAGCATTTAAAATGAACTCTGAAAAGGTTCCGAGTTGGCATGGTATCATCATTTCACCCACATAGCATGTGCAAGAAAATACAGAGGCTTACGGCAAAAATTGGATGCACTTCGTGTACAAAACAGACAATCTCCTTCGAAGTATCAGGGTTTCATACGGAAACTCGTCTGTTACAAAGGGATTTCATTTTTTTAACTTATTTGAACTCCATAGTTTTTCTGTGTTCAAAATGCACCATTCAAAGCCACATCATCAA